>NC_084746.1:24653170-24698170 GCF_033978785.1 Entelurus aequoreus
GGGAGGTATTGCACTGAGGGGTTTTAGTAAGTAATAGTACAAGAAAATAAGAGATGATGTAATGGGAATGCACTTTAAATGTTGACAAAAACATAAAATGCAATAAATGTGACTGAACATTGGAAAATTAATTATCTAATTAAGTGTAATTGAGCAAACAAAAATAAATGGTATACATTGGAAATGTGTTGCAATGAGGGCTTTTAAGGCAACACAAAGTAATATAGTAGTTGTGTAGTTATTTAGTAGTACGAATGCAAATTCAAATAGCAAGTTAATCACATATAAGAATATGGTTACTTCTTTGTTATATATGATTTATTATTGTTGTTATTATCACCGGTAGTATCCATCCATTCATCCATTTTTCTACCGCTTGTCTCTTTCGAAGCTGCGGGGGGTGCTGGAGCCTATCTCAGCTGCATTCGGGCGGAAGGCGGGGTACACCCTGGACAAGTCACAGATAGTATGCAAATATATATTTTAAATTTGATTTTAAAAAAATGAGCAAATGTATCATAAATCATGTATACACGTGTTTGATTATGATTATGATTAATAAGTAAAACTTTCTTTACAATGAGATAAAAGACTGTAAAAATATATTCCAATTGAAAAAAATATATAAAGACAGAACAATAAGATCATATGGACAGCCATAAGCGTTTACATTTTGCTTTATTTTTATTATTTTACTAATTTTTTTGTCTGGTTTTGTATTTGTTTTGTATCATCCCGTGAGGTGTATATGACTTTTTTTTTGTTCGGTTTGTACTTCATGAAGTTTTGCTCTTGTTGTGTTTTTTTGTTTGTTTTCATTATATTTGGATGCATTTGCTTGGTTTGTATGCTATCCATTAAGACTATATGTATTATGTTGAAGGGGGCAGGAAAATATAAGATTTTCTTCATCCTGTTCCTTCTCAGGCATTGGTGTGTAAATGTGTGTTTAGTTGCTGAGGTTTAATTGTCTATTGATCAACGGTGGCACAGGAGTTAGTGCATGTGCCTCACAATATGCATGTGCCTCACAATACGAAAGTCCTGAGTAGTCCTGGGTTCAATCCCGGGCTCGGGATCTTTCTGTGTGGTGTGGAGTTTGCATGTTCTCCTCGTGACTGCGTGGGTTCCCTCCGGGTACTCCGGCTTCCTCCCACCTCCAAAAACATGCACTGGGGATAGGTTGATTGGCAACACTAGTGTGTGAATGTGAGTGTGAGTGTTGTCTATCTGTGTTGGCCCTGTGATGAGGTGGCGACTTGTCCAGGGTGTACCCCGCCTTTCGCCCGAATGCAGCTGAGATAGGCTCCAGCACCCCCCGCGACCCCAAAAGGGACAAGCGGTAGAAAATGGATGGATGATCAAAGATGCACATCAATGAAGGAGATAAATAAAAAATGAATGAATAAATAAGTACAGTACTGGCAAACAAGCAGCAGCAACATTTTACCATGAATTGATTAAGTTGAGGGGGGGGGGGATTTTTATTTTTTGGTCATAAAAAAATACAATCATGCGTGCTTACGGACTGTATCCCTGCAGACTGTATTGATCTATATTGATATATAATGTAGGAACCAGAAATGTTAATAACAGAAAGAAACAACCCTTTTGTGTGAATGTGAGTGTGAATGTTGTCTGTCTATCTGTGTTGGCCCTGTGATGAGGTGGCGACTTGTCCAGGGTGTACCCCGCCTTCCGCCCGATTGTAGCTGAGATAGGCGCCAGCGCGACCCCGAAGGGAATAAGCGGTAGAAAATGGATGGATGGATACTCCCGGTAAAAGTTAGAGATGCTACCTCAGTAGAAGCATTTAAGTCTCATCTTAAAACTAATTTGTATACTCTAGCCTTTAAATAGACTCCCTTTTTAGACCAGTTGATCTGCCGTTTCTTTTCTTTTCTTTTCTACTCTGCTCCCAACCCGGGGTGGACCGCTAGCCTGTCCATCGGATGGGGACATCTCTACGCTGCTGACCCGTCTCCGCTCGGGATGGTTCCTGCTGGCCCCACTATGGACTGGACTTTCGCTGATGTGTTGGACTTTCACAATATTATGTCAGACCCACTCGACATCCATTGCTTTCGGTCTCCCCTAGAGGGGGGGGGGGGGGGGTTACCCACATATGCGGTCCTCTCCAAGGTTTCTCATAGTCATTCACATTGACGTCCCACTGGGGTGAGTTTTCCTTGCCCGTATGTGGGCTCTGTACCGAGGATGTCGTTGTGGCTTGTACAGCCCTTTGAGACACTTGTGATTTAGGGCTATATAAATAAACATTGATTGATTGATTGATGGTGTGTGAATGAGTGTAAATGGGGGAGGTTTTTTTTTTGGGTTGGTGCACTAATTGTAAGTGTATCTTGTGCTTTTTATGTTGATTTAATAAAAATAAAAAATAAAAACTAAAAACCTTTTTTAAATTTTTTTCATTTATTGTGCGGCCCGGTACCAATCGATTCACGGACCGGTACCGGGCCGCGGCCCGGTGGTTGGGGACCACTGATTTAGAGGTCAATTGTACGGAATATGTACTGTACTGTTTCATATAATGTATTCTCTTCCTTTGAGATCTACTAATAAAAGTTTAAATCAATCAAAAACATGTAGCCCTCACCGGCCTGGGAACGCGAGTGCCTGCCACCGCGCATGCGCACGGCTTGGCATTTTGAAGTTTCTCCTCCGGGGTGTTTGAACAGGAAGGCGGACATGTTGGCCAGCCTGTGGGAGAAAATCGGGCATCGTCTGCTGTCCCCCCCCCCCCTCACCGATAACACCTCAAAATACAATCCACGTCCAGCTCTTACGAGACGGATCTTAAGGATAACGCCGATTTGACGTGGAGGCAGCTGACAGTCGACGACACCGCAGGAAGGAGCTGCAGCGGAACCGTTAACCGCCGCAGAGACTTTGGTGTTCGGACTGAAATTTGGAAGAAGCAGAAGTTTTTTTTTTTTTTTTTTTTTTTTTTTCCGACTCCACTTCAAGCCACTTCTTCTTTTGAGCTGTCAGATTAGTTTGTCGCTCTCCATGCAAGTACCTGGCACAGAAACGGGAACAGGCCCGGACTAACTGACGCGAAGCGTGCCTACAAAGTGAGATGTTTTAAAATCGCCTTTTTTTTTGTTCGGATGCAGAATTTTATCAACTTATTCTTCTCATCCCGCGGAGGCTGACAAGTCTGTGGCGGCATTTATCCTTCTTGCACCTCCAGCCACGTTGGGAAGTATCTTTCACTAAAAAGAAGAAAAAAATGTGGCTTTTGTACATCCAGCGGAACCTCCAACGTTTTATCGTGTGCGAACCGACCAGAAGAACGATGTGTTTTCTTTAAACTGACTTGGAAAAGTTGACACGAAGAAAAAAAAAAAAAAAGACATTCGGCTAGCTAGCTAGCTAGCTAGCTACCCGTTGGCTTGCTAACGCTAGCTAGCATCGCTGGTGGCGAGCTACTTGGTTTTTTTTGTGTGTCTGTTCCCAAAAAGACATAATCTGGACTTCGTTCAAAGGCGAAGATGTCTTCCAGGGAGAGCATGGAGGCCCGATTTGAGAAGATCGATGCAATGTTGCAGGATCCCAAGTCGGAAATAAACACGGATTGTCTTCTGGTAAGTTTGGAGTTTGTTAGCCTGCTAAGTGGCTAAGAGCCTCAAATCTTTCCCAAACGAGTAACACAATAATGTCTTAGAGGAACATTTGTTTCTGGATATTTTATTTTCGCCATGTTCCGAAACTAATATGTACATTCCCGTTAAACACATTGAACACGCAACACTTCTGATTCAATCAATATTGATGTGTTGTCAAACAAAAAAAGCCTCTGCTATGTAAATACATATGTTTGGATCGCCTATGGGGGAGGAACAAGAAATCACCAGCTATCACCGCTACTAACTGATAACGCTCTGTGATGTCATTGCAACGCTTAATGGCTCTTCGAGATGTGCTTTGCTATTTTGCACGCTTTATTTGTGGTGTTTGTAACCTTGCAGGCAAGCGTCGCTGCACCTGTTGAGTTGGCCTTTTTTTTGTGACTGCTTCCTGCCTCTAAAACGAGATCAAAACAAAGCGATCACGTCAGAAGTCATGTTTGCAGGCGTAAAACCCCCCAAAAGTGCATGCTTGCAGATGACAGTCAAGTATCCCCACACGTGCACAAACACGCAAAAGCGTAATAAATAACAGTTTCATCGTCCCCTTCGGAGTTATGCCCTTATTTGGAAACGTGAGTATTGCTTGTTTGATTGATTGATTGAAACTTTTATGAGTAGATTGCACAGTGCAGTACATATTCCGTACAATTGACCACTAAATGGTAACACCCGAATACGTTTTTCAACTTGTTTATAGTCCTACTGAAATGCGATTTTCTTATTTAAACGGGGATAGCAGGTCCATTCTATGTGTCATACTTGATCATTTCGCGATATTGCCATATTTTTGCTGAAAGGATTTAGTAGAGAACATCGAGGATAAAGTTTGCAACTTTTGGTCGCTGATAAAAAAGCCTTGCCTGTACCGGAAGTAGCAGACGTATGCGCGTGACGTCACCGGTTGTGGTGCTCCTCACATCTGCACACTGTTTACAATCATGGCCACCAGCAGCGAGAGCGATTTGGACCGAGAAAGCGACAATTTCCCCATTAATTTGAGCGAGGATGAAAGATTTGTGGATGAGGAAAGTGAGGGTGAAGGACTAGAGGCCAGTGGAAGCGATTCAGATAGGGAAGATGCTGTGAGAGGCGGGTGGGACCTGATATTCAGCTGGGAATGACTAAAACAGTAAATAAACACAGGACATATATATACTCTATTAGCCACAACACAACCAGGCTTATATTTAATATGCCACAAATTAATCCCGCATAACAAACACCTCCCCCCTCCCGTCCATATAACCCGCCAATACAAATCAAACACCCGCACAACACACTCAATCCCAGAGCCCAAAGTACCGTTCACCTCCCCAAAGTTCATACAGAGCATATATTTCCCCAAAGTTACGTACGTGACATGCACATAGCGGCACGCACGTACGGGCAAGCGATCAAATGTTTGGAAGCCGCAGCTGCGTACATACTCACGGTACCGCGTCTGTGTATCCAACTCAAAGTCCTCCTGGTAAGAGTCTCTGTTGTCCCAGTTCTCCACAGGCCAATGGTAAAGCTTGACTGTCATCTTTCGGGAATGTAAACAATGAAACATCGGCTGTGTTTGTGTTGCTGCAGCCGGGCGAAATACACCGCTTCCCACCTACAGCTTTCTTCTTTGCTGTCTCCATTGTTCATTGAACAAATTGCAAAAGATTCACCAACACAGAAGTCCAGAATACTGTGGAATATTGCGATGAAAACAGACGACTTAATAGCTGGCCACAATGCTGTCCCAAAATGTCCTCTACAATCCGTGACGTCACACGCAGGCGTCATCATACCGAGACGTTTTCAGCAGGATATTTCGTGCAAAATTTAAAATTGCACTTTAGTAATCTAACCCGGCCGTATTGTTATGTGTTGCAATGTTAAGATTTCATCATTGATATATAAACTATCAGACTGCGTGGTAGGTAGTAGTGGGTTTCAGTAGGCCTTTAAGTCGGGATCCACTTAAATTGATTCATGATACTATATGTATACTATCATCATAATACAGTCATCACGCAAGATAATCGTCAGAGTATATACATTGAATTATTTACATTATTTATAATCTGGGATGAGGGATGTGGAGGGGTGGGGGGTTAGGTTTGGTTGATATCAACACTTCAGTCATCAACAATTGCATCATCAGAGAAATTGACATTGGAACAGTGTAGGACTGACTTGGTAGGATATGTACAGCAAGTAGTGGACATAGAGAGAGAGACCAGAAAGCATAAGAATAAGTTTGCATTTGAATATTTACAATCCGGGGAGGTAGGATGTGGAAGGGAGGGTGTTAGTTTAGGGTTGAAGTTGCCTGGAGGTGTTCTTTTAGTGCTGTAAAGGTACTAGTGTTGTCCCGATACCAATATTTTGGTACCGGTACCAAAATTATTTTGATACTTTTCGGTACTTTTCTAAAGAAAAGGGACCACAAAAAATTGCATTATTGGCTTTATTTAACAAAAAAAGTTAGGGTACATTAAACATATGTTTCTCTACTCCATCCATCCATTTTCTACCGCTTGTCCCTTTCGCATACTTGCCAACCTTGAGACCTACGAATTCGGGAGATGGGGGAGTGGGGTTTGGTGGTAGCAGGGGTGTATATTGTAGCGTCCCGGAAGAGTTAGTGCTGCAAGTGGTTCTGGGTATTTGTTCTGACATGTTTATGTTGTGTTAGATGTTGGATGTTCTCCCGAAATGTGTTTGGCATTCTTGTTTGGTGTGGGTTCACAGTGACTTAGACTTCCTTTTTATTGTCATTCAAATTTGAACTTTACAGTACAGATAAGAACGAAATTTCGTTACATAAGTTCATGGTAGTGCAGGATAAAAAAGCAATAAGGTGCATATATAAATAAATAAATAGGTTACTGTACAGATAATTATATTGGACTTTTTCACATGCGTCCACGTTTATGGACATATGTTATATTGTCTTTTTATTTCCAGCGAGTTAATCCATTTTGGGGGGAGTTGAGGGGATAATTTAAGTATGATGCGTTCAAGAGTCTTACGGCCTGTGGGAAGAAGCTGTTACAGAAACTGGAGGTTCTGCTTCAGAGGCTGCGGAACCTCTTTCTAGAGTCCAGCAGTGAAAACAGTCCTTGGTGGGGGTGGGAGGAGTCTTTGCAGATTTTCTGAGCCCTGGTCAGGCAGCGGCTTTTTGCGATCTCCTGGATAGGAGGAAGAGGAGTCCTGATGATCTTTTCAGTGGTGAGGACATTGTGGCGCATATTTGTAACAGTGTTAAAGTTGTTTATACGGTCACCCTCAGTGTGACCTGTATGGCTGTTGATCAAGTATGCATTGCATTCACTTATGTGTGTGTAAAAGCCGCATATATTATGTGGCTGGGCCGGCACGCTGTTTGTATGGAGGAAAAGCGGACGTGACGACAGGTTGTAGAGGACGCTAAAGGCAGTGCCTTGAAGGCACGCCCCCAATATTGTTGTCCGGGTGGAAATTGGGAGAAATTCAGGAGAATGGTTGCCCCGGGAGATTTTCGGGAGGGGCACTGAAGGAGTTTGAGTTTCTCGGGAGTCTCCCGGGAAAATCGGGAGGGTTGGCAAGTATGCCTTTCGGAGTGGCGGGGTGGGGGGGGGGTGCTGGAGCCTATCCCAGCTGCATTCGGCCGGAAGGCAGGGTACACCCTGGACAAGTCACCATCTCATCGCAGGGCCAACACAGATAGTACTGTAAAGTTCAATTTTGAATGACAATAAAAGGAAGTCTAAGTCCAAGTTTGTCTTTAAATACAATAGTGAACATACAAGACAACCTGTCTTTTATTAGTCATCATCGGCGGTCACTTGAAACGAGTATGACAATCCTCCTGGTAGGGGGGTATCCCTTTATGGAGGATGCCTGTGTGTGACTTTGTTTAACGTGGGGAGACTGGTGCACAGACAGTCACCACACGATCCTTGGCAAATCCGGGTCAGGGTCCAGTGGCATGGAGTCCAAGACGACTGGAGACCCTTTTCTGCTGCAGCCTTCATCCGCCATCGCAGCCGTTGTGACACTCCATAGGGTTAGCAATCATCCTCGGCCTGTTCCAACGTTGAGGTCTTGGGTTGTTATTTCCCCATAACTGGGCCCACATGGATGTGGGGGTGCCTTCTTCCGCCATCGCAGCCGTTGTGGTAGTTCTTACATCTACCGTCTTCCTCCTGCTCCGCCGTTGAGGTCTTCACCGTATCCCTGGCTAGGGGGCAGTCAGGTACTAGGCCTCTGCCAAGGGCCACCTGGGGTAACAGTAGTAAAGGGGTTAACCTCCTAGTGGCCCAAGACCCCATAGAGGAGCCTCCACTGCCTGATGCACTTTAATGTCATGCCCACAACTTTTATTAGTAAGTAAGCAAACAAAGGCTCCTAATTTAGCTGCCGTCATATGCAGTAACATATTGTGTCATTTTCCATTCTATTATTGTGTCAAAATGATTAAGGACAAGTGGTAGAAACTGAATTATTAATCTACTTGTTCATTTACTGTTAATATCTGCTTACTTTCTCTTTTAACATGTTCCATCTACACTTCTGTTAAAATGTAATAATCACTTATTATGTTGTTTGGATACTTTACATTAGTTTTGGAGGATACCACAAATTTGGGTATCAATCCGATACCAAGTCGTTACAGGATCATACATTGGTCATATTCAAAGTCCTCATGTGTCCAGGGATAAACATAATATACATTTAAAAAAAACGAAAGAAGATGTTGTGATGCCAAAAGATATGGACTTAATCATAGTAGTATCGACTAGATACATTACTGTACTTGGTATAATTACAGTGGATGTCAGGTGTAGATCCACCAATTGCGTTTGTTTACATTTTGACGCCGGTGAGCTACGGTGTGTAGTGAAGCTTGTTTAGCTATTCCTTGTCCTGCATGGATGATACTTGTAAGAAACTTACTTTATTTGATTAGTGATTTAGAAGTAGCTAATACACTGCCGACTGGACTTTTAAGAGGCGGTATAGTACCGAATATGATTCATTGGTATCGCGGTACTATACTAATACCGGTATACCGTACAACCCTAAAAGGTACACAATACAATGATGTGTTTTTTCCTAATTATTTTGGTTAGCTTGTTATGGCTACATGACAGGGGCCACAGCTCTTCTATGCTCTTGCAAGCTGTAGACATATTCTGAATTAAATACTTCAAAAAGATAGCATTATTACAGTATTATCAGGTGTTGTTTTCACCCTACGTGTTAGTCAAGCAGAATTAGGTTAAAAAACTTCAGCACACATTCCTATGAAACGTCCGCAATAAGTGGTACAAGTTTTGGTACAAATGTGACTAAACTTGTTCATGTAAGATGTTATTTTGTCACTTATTGTTCTAAATTCAACAATGTCCGTTTTATTGTTTCAAACTATCCTTTGTATTGACACAACATCTCACAAATGGGAGTCCTGTGTACACCACTCACATTTCATCAACTCATTTATGTTAATGGTGATACAATAGTAAACTTGAATGTACTGTATAGTAGTCTGTGCATATAATGTATTAAAACATAAGTGAGCCATATCCAAATTGTGTCGTTAGTAGGGGATGTGCCAATCGATCAGCCACCAATTAGTATCGGCCAGTTTTCTCGAATTGCCGAATCATGCCCTTTAATGTCGCTTACAAACGCTGATTCCTTTGGCTGGTATTATATTTAATTTTAGTCCCCTGGCTGACTAGCTAGCAGCTAATTGTTTATCTCCATAAACTGTGGCGCATCTCCCCTAAATTAATAAGCACCTCCATGGTGGCAAATTTACTGCATTTCTTAGTAATCTTAAGTATCATTATCACTTGAAGATGAGACTAAACATTACACACCAAGAGCAAGTAAGAGCAGGCATGCTAATAGTTAAGCTAGCTAGAAACAAAATAAGAAAAAAGTGCTTAGTAAAGTTTAAGAAGTGTAAATGGAACCTTGTTACAGCAGAGAGTAAGCAGATATTGACAGTAAATTAACAAGTAGATTAATAAGAGTCTAAAGCAGGGTTGTCCAAATTGCGGTCTTGGGGCCATTTAGAGCACAATAGTTAGCATTCTAATATTAGCATGATAGCTTTTTTGGCAAACATCTCAGTGCCAAATATTTTCTTACGTGACGAATGCTACCTGTTAGTAAGCTATTTTTTACACCAGAGTCATATTTTGATACTTGATGTATGCTGACGGTATTATGCTAGCATTTTTAACAATTTTTTCAGGTATACACGGAGGACTAATATATTTTGGTATACACGGCGGACTACTATATTTTGGTATACACGGCGGACTAATATATTTTGGTACTTGACACATGTTACAGTTAGTATTTCAGCATGGTAAACACATCAGTGTCATATATTTTGGTATTTCACACATGCTAATTGTGATCATGCTGGTTTTAGGATGTAAGCGTAGAGCTGTTGGTATGGTAGTTGTTTTTATTTGCTCATTTTGTTCATATTTTTTATTTGATGCTATCTGGCCAGCATGCTAGCTGTTAGCATTTCAGTTCAGCTTCGGTTCTTCAATATTCACACAAATTTTTACCGGAATTGCATTTTCTAGTTCCTGGAAAAAAATGTATATATTGTACTGGTTTTTAAGAGGAAAACCACCATAATGGCCACCACATCCTTTGATTTGTCAGTCTGTGGCCCTCATTTAAAAAAGGTTGGTCACCCCTGGTCTTGAGAGAGGATATAACAACAGCTGTTAGTGTATCAGCATTGTCACAGTCAGTACACAACATGTAAGAAGATCAGACCAAACCATGTATTGGTGGTGTCGATAGCAAAAATATTATCAGTATATGATCAATACTAGAATGACTATATAAATATTTCAATTTTTACACAATCATTTTTTGTTGTTTTTGTTAATGTGTACAAACTCAGGGAACAGTTAACTGGACACAGGAGGACTTTGAGGGCAAAAACTAAATGACTAAAATGAGTAGTAGTTTGCTTTTGTTTGGTATAGGCTTTAGCCCCCCTTGCTCCCAATAGGGACAAGCAGTAGAAAATGGATGGATTGATATTTATTGTGTACCAGTGACTTTGTTTTGATCAAACAATTATATGTGATAAAAGAGAATGAGGAAATAGTTTAAATATTGTGCTGATATTGTTAAACTGTCACCATAAATACATTGACAAATATACAGCAATTAATTATAGGTAATTTTGTGGTATTTTTAAATGCAATGACAAATCCATGTCATTGGTATAGATATCGGCCGATCTCACACATTGATTATTGAAATCGGTCCAATAAAACTGTGATCGGAACATCCCTGATCCTTTAATGTGAATATTTAGTGTGAGCTTTGTTATCTAGCACTGCCTTAATCCTCTTTGGCATGGAATTGAGGATGTTTGCATAGGTTGCTACTTGAGTCATTTTCCACTCCTCCATGCGTGTTGCAGATGGTGGATGTTCTCCACCTTCCTTCCTTCTGCTTGGGAATGCCACACAGGTGCTCAATTGGGTTCATTGTGAAGGCGACATACTTGACCACTCCATCACCTTCACCCTCTGGATGTGTGTTTAGGCTTCCTATCATATTTAAGCAACTGTTTCGCTGAGGGAGAGGCACATGCTCTGTTATACAGTGTGTCACAGTATTTGTTAGGATTCCTGTTTCCATCAGTGAGCCTCAGCATCTCGGTGTCGGCAGCACTCCCGCAATAAGGGACACGACCAGCATCATGCTTGACTGTAGGACAGGCCGCTACTATACATCAATCCATCCATTTTCTACCGCGTGTCCCTTTCGGGGTCGCGGGGGTGGCTAGAGCCCACCCCAGCTGCATTCGGGCGGAAAGCGGGATACACCCTGGACAATTTGCCACCTGAAACAGTAATAATGGTCATTTTCAGTAAATGACTGCTATACAAGCTTTATACTGACTAGGGTTGTGCGATACAGATGATATATTATATAAATGATATGAATTTGGATGACAATATACATTTTGATGCTATCTGTAAATGGTAATAGCACATGTTGATGACACATTCTGACCACGACAAGCAAACAAACGTGTGTGTCCTCAATGCACTGTCGCATCCTCGCTAGTGGCTGATGTCCGTTCACAGTTAAAAGCCAATTCTAAGTTAGCAATCCTTGCCTGCATCGTGGCAAATAAACTGCATTTCATACATGTATCATTATCACTGGAGGACGAGGAATAGCTAAATATGCTGCACTACACATAGTAGGAGGATATGCTAACCGCAAGCGAGAGCTCTTGAATGTAAACAGAAATTAGTTTATCGATACAAATATCGACAGTAACGATACTAGGTATAATATTAGCATTTGGTCGATACTACTACAGTGGTTAGATTGATATTTTTTATTATCAAAATATATTTTTGCAGATTTTGGTATTGTTTACAAACTCAGGAAATAAGTCCTTGGACACAGGTGGACTTGAAGGGCAAAAACCAAAGAATATAAATTAGAGCTAATAGTAGGAAATCATTTAGATATCTAATTGATATTGTTCAACCACCGTCCTGTGTTTATGTGTGTTTTATAATTGTGATAAAAAACGAATCATTTAATGATCTTGAACATTTGAAGTATCAGTACCATATTAAAATAAAAAGTAACCATATATAAAGAGTACATTTTTGTATCAACAAAATATTACAACTTGAAATTATGCAACATTTTACTACATCCGTCAGCAGCCAAATTAGGAGTCTTTTTTAACTCGTTTTGAAATGATTCTATTATCATTTACATACCAAATAATATTTTGTAATGTATATGTTATCGCAGGAGGCTGCAATACATATTGCGCTATAGGTTTTAGGCAATATCGCCAATCCCAGTAACACTAATTATTCAATTATGTCCAAGTTTAGTATTGCGAGCAGATTTACTGAATATAAATGCTTGCTGGAATATGGTCACCTTTTCAGATCATACACGGCTCTTGTAGTACATTGTTCAAGTGTTCCGGCTAATAATGTGTTTATGAGTCATTGGAATGAATACTTATGCAATCTCCTGAGTGTTATCACACGGCCATTGACTGTGATTTGATGAATGGGCTTATTTAAGCTAATAGTGCCCAGTAAAAGGGACGCCTGCCCTGGCGTATGAGTGCATAGGCTACTGTAGTTGGCGGCCCCACTTGGTCTGTGTGACCTCCCATCCTGTTGCAGACGGAGCCAATTCCACTCACCTAAAAATGCCTACACTCGTGCGTTTTTAATGGCCCCAAAAGCTGCAGGGACTGCTCCTGCTGGCAGCCTCGCACACACAAGCTTGTTGTTGTTCCCTTCTTTTTTTCCACCACCCTCGCCGCAATCTCCCTTGCCTTGATCGATGAATGGAGGCCTTTTCCCCATACACCCTCCCTCCCTCTCTTCTCTTGCCACAGCGCAACTCCACCCACCGTTTAATAAAATTCCATCCTAATCAAATAACTTCTTGTCTTTTGTCCCCCCCAGAGCTCTGGTGTGTCCCTAAGCTCATTCTGCTGGAGAGAGTTGAGACAAGGCAGGCAGTTCTGAAGTAGTGTGAAGTAGTGAAGTAGTGTGTGTGTCGCTCTTAGCCGTAATCCAAAATTATGTGCACTAAAGACTTATGTTTCTAAAGGCAGCGAAACCGGACATTAGGATCATGAATCAGCCGACCTAATAGGTTCCTTCAGAATGCTCAATGCGGACGCTTGAGCCCGCCACACTTCTTTACCTTGACTCTTGCTCTCTTTCTTTGTGGGACGATTAGGATTTTCTTCTCCTTGTCAACTGGGCGCTCAGCCTACCAAGGCCTGTATTGCAACCTTGTCAGCCGTTATCTTTCAACCTTCCAGTCCCTTAAATAAATCCTGCTTGGATGGATGGGAGAAGGGCCTTATCTGGATGGGCCGCCCGCCTCTCCTCAATCGTGCTCTGGGCAGCCTCCTAAAAAAAGGACAGAATTCCTGACATTGTGATGTGAAAGCTCCCTGACATTAGAGCATCTGATCATTGTCCACTTGTTGCTTTTGCAGACAGCTGATAGCTTGCATCACAACAACACAGCTTGTTCCGAGGCTTCATCAAGGGAACATATAAGTCTCGGCTTTTTGTATAAGATTTATAGCGTTACCTCTGTTTTTGCAGGCCCCACTTTTTGCACCAGTCGTTTTTCCGATGAAAATTCACGACAAAAGTTTTCCCTAGTGTTTGTCTCGCTTATCGTATGGCCAAACTGTGTGTGTAGCAAACAAGGGCTGCACCTAATGTTTATTTCTTAAAGGGCACCTATTATGTAAAACTAGGGCTGGGCGATATGGCCTTTATTTAATATCTCAATATTTTTAGGCCATGTCACGATACACAATATATATCTCGATATTTTGCCTGAGCCTTAAATTAATACTTGATGCATATAATCACACCAGTATGATGATTCTATGTGTCTACATTAAAACATTGTTGTTCATACTGCATTAATATATGCTCATTTTAAATGTTCATGCAGAGAGGGAAATCACAACTAAGTCAATTGACCAAAACTGTATTTATTAAACAGTTATTAACCAGTGGCACAAACATTCATGTCATTTCAAAACAGAAAGTGCAAGATTGTAAGAGACATTTTAAAACAAGCTATTAGGGCACTTTTGTGCATGATGTCACTAAGATGACATATCAAAACAACACTGAATTAAAGTGCACTTTTTGTACAGAACGCCACTACAATAGTTTAAAACAAATAAAGTGCACTTTTGTGCATGAAGTCACACAAGATATTTCAATAACTGTCACATAAAAATGAGCTGCATAATAGGAAATCAAATAGTGTATGTCCTTCGCTATGTGGTAAGTCCCTGCGTACGTTATCTCCTTCTGTTGTTGAATATTTTTTTCATATGGTGTTGATCTGGAAATGGTTGCCTCTGCATTTTGTTGGTGTGGTGGCACCGAACGGAGATGTTGACATGCGGGTGACTTTTCAAATGATGCTACATATTAGCAGTAATGCTACTTTTTGTAGCAACGCTCTTGCCCCACACTTGACAAATTACGGTTGTCTGTTCGACATATTCCCGCTTGAAGCCAAACCACAGCCAGACGATGGACCTCCTGCTGTTTTTCATGGGAATTAATTCTTCCTTCATTTGTTACCAGATTCGCACCTTCTTTCTCTCGTATTACCACTCGCACCACAGCTAACGTTACCCATGCCGCTACCTCTCTGCTCCGCGAGGGCGTATACGTATGTGACGAATGTAAGAAGGTGCGCTTGTTTTATGTCTCTGTGAGAAGCAGAGACAACAAAGAGTGATTAAAGCCTGTAGTGTAATGGCCACAGCTAAAAACAACTGCGTGAGAACGTATACTTGAATATCACGATATAGTCATTTTCAATATCGCACAGAGACAAACTCGTGATATTTCGAGTATATTCGATATATCGCCCAGCCCTATGTAAAACCAACTTTTCTTACTTTTTGGTACCAGTTTTTGTTTATTTGGGATCTGCCCAAAAATCCAGAACATTTTAAAGTAAACCATGAAGGATTTTCGGAGATATTTATAAAACAATCTTGCCTTCCTTCATTCTTTCTCCAAAAGAGTCATTTGGAATTAGCCCCAATTGTGACGTTTTTCCCAATTGTGATGTCAGTGGATATTTCCATAGATGGTAAAGCTTTACCCGAAGAGCTTTGCGTGAGTTCCCCACTGTAGTCCGACATTGTAGTCAATAAGTTCATTATTTTTCTGTATTCTGTTGTTGTTGGGCAAACTGGTTTGTACACCCTCAGCTGTTGCCATTTCTAATAGAAAGTAGCATATACAGTGCATCTGGAATGTATTCACAGCATTTCACTTTTGTCCTATTTTGTTATATTACAGCCTTATTCCAAAATGGAATACATTCATTCTTCGCTTCAACATTCTATAGACAATACCCAATAACGAAAATGTGAAAAGGTCTTTTCTCAAACAATTTGCACATTTATTAAACATATCAAACAAAAAAAATCACATGCACATAAGTATACACCGCCTATGCACAAAACTTTGTTAATGCACCTTTGGCAGCAATTACAGCCTCAAGTCTTGTTTAATACGATGTCACAAGCTTGGTACACTTACCTTTGGGCAGTTTCACCCATTCCTCTTCGCCCATTCTTCTTTGCAGAACACCTCAAGTCCCATCAGGTTGGATGGGAAGCTTTAGTTTTCATTCAGGATGTCTGTACATTCTTACATTATATTGTTTTTTTCAATTATTGTGCTTTGTTGATAATATTTTTTCTAGCCATTTCTTAAATCCTTTTAGTAACTCTGTATTAAAAACAACTAGCAACAGAACTAGCATCTAATTCTGGTGTTGTTATAGACTGTACCCGTGTTTAGATACTCTTTGCTTCTGTCGCACCATGTTAGCGACACAAAACGAGCTGCAGAGTCTGATGTCACACAGCTTTGCGCTGCTGCGAGCCTTGAAAGCGGCCACTGTAGGCTTAAATTTTGAAGATCGCTGTCCGCGGGTTTATCTCGAAGACATTAAAGTACGTCCACAGTGCGGACATGCTGCCTCCGCTCCGGACAACTCCGTACGTATGGCTTACATCATCACAACATCCGATTTCGGCAGCGCTGTTCTGGTGATCAAAGTACAATACGTTTTTTTTCAGCGGCCAAATTTTCGGTGCATCATTAGTCGCTGTGCAAATAATAAACTATATATATTAATTTCTACTGTAACTACCTGCTGCTGTTAATGTGTATGCTAATGTGTTTTTCCCATGGTCTTGAACACATCCTGTTGACGGAGAATGAGGAATTGTTGTGTGTCTAGAAGTGAAACACTGAGGCGGACGTGTGTGCACGCAAGGAAATACATGTAGGAATTGCGGCCGTTGTTAGCATAAGATTAGCAATAAAAGATAAAAAGACCACCAGACTTTGTGTCTTGTGGACAGTACAATATGTTTATATATATTTTTTTTCCCTTTTGTGTCTAGAAGTGAAACACTGAGGCGGACGTGTGTGCACGCAAGGAAATACATGTAGGGATTGCGGCCATTGTTAGCATAAGATTTGCAATAAAAGATAAAAAGACCGTCAGACTTTGTGTCTTGTGGACAGTACAATATGTTTATATATATATTTTTTCCCTTCCATGTAAAAACCCCAAATTTTTAAGATGTGGCAGCTAATATTTGGCATGGCGCACCACCACGTTCAAATACATTAAGGGAAAACCCTGAGGGCTCTTAGATAGACAGAACAATATAATTATGTAACATATTTTTTCTGCCAAGAAAGTATATTGTGTGGCTATTTATTTATTATATTTATTTTTTTAAATAATCGTCCAGCCCTAGTGCATCCTCAAAGTATTCACAGCGCTTCACTTTTTCCCACATTTGGTTATGTTCCAACCTTATTTCAAAATGGAATAAATTCTACCTCATCTTCATATATATATATATATATATATATGTATATATATATATATATATATATATATATACATATATATATATATATATATATATATATATAGATATTAAAAATTATCAATGGGAAATCTATATATATATATATATATATATATATATATATATAGGGACGGCGTGGCGTAGTGGGTAGAGCAACCGTGCCAGAAACCTGAGGGTTGCAGGTTCGCTCCCCGCCTCTTACCATCCAAAAAATCGCTGCCGTTGTGTCCTTGGGCAGGACACTTCACCCTTTGCCCCCGGTGCCGCTCACACCGGGTGAAATGAATGATGAATGAATAGTAGGTGGTGGTCGGAGGGGCCGTAGGCGCAAACTGGCAGCCTCGCTTCCGTCAGTCTTACCACCACCAGGTGTGAATGAATGATGGGTTCCCACTTCTCTGTGAGCGCTTTGAGTATCTAACAATAGAAAAGCGCGATATAAAATCTAATCCATTATTATTATTATTATATATGTTAATGTACATTTTGCTGTCATATCGCTTTGTCACACTCTAATCCATCATGTAGTTTTTTATCTGATGGGGTGTAGACTGATAACGGACAGCTATGAGTCTTTTGATGAAAGTTAATGTAAAATGGCACTTAAAGAAATTATATATAGACACTAAATCTGTGCCAAAGACTTTGACATTTGGATGGTGTGTAATTCTCCTTAAATCTATCACTTGAATCTTGATGACCAAACTCAAGCAATTGCGGGAGATTGGGTTTCGTTTTGCTGTTGACTCAAATAAGGATTGTTTGTTTTTACGCTCTGAGCGCCACCCTCTTGTATTAGAACTGGTTCTGCACGTACTTCATATAAGTGATTTACATTGGCTTCATGACAGGTTTTTGGTCTTGCTTTCACACGTGTTGCCTTTTTCTTATCTTTTTTTATCCTGAAACTTCCTTTTTTCAACTTTAATGAACCGATTTAACATGTCAACCCTACATGTTGTTGCTATTTAAAGTTATATTATTAGTTATATGTCAAGTTGAGTATGGCAGACTGCATTCGAATAGGTATGCCACTGCATTAGAAAGCTCCACCACCACATCCTTTGCAGTACTGGCATGCAAAACGGTCTGCTTGCCTGATTCTGACTTTAGTTGAAAAGTGAAGAAGCATAAGCTTAAAACCCCCCAGAAACCATCAAGTATGGGTTTAATTTGTTTTTTAATGCGAGACATTTTTACATAGCTTGAGGTCTCAGAGGACACATCTGATTATGGTATTTTCTGGAATGTAGCAATGTATTGTGAGCAAGTGAGCAAATTAAGTTACACACAGTCATTTGTGAATGACTGGCACAGCTAGTGTGAAAATCACCTCCATGTTAATAACACCTTTCACAGCAATACAGTATATTGTTTAACTACTGTAGTGAAGGCGTATTACGCGTGCATGTGTTACTAATTAAAAAGACCATATGACATCACTTGGATATGCCAGTGTGAAAGTATTAGCATGGGCTCCAGAACTATGTTGCAATGCAAACAAACAGCTCTGAAATTTAAAAATATAAAACTTGCTTAAACCCCCCAAAAAATGACCAGAATCATTAGTGGTTTAACAGAACATACCGCTATATAATTATTTCACAACTACTAATTATATTCAGTGTTGTTATTGTTTGCCTGAGGAATTAGTCTGGCATTAACAGCTTTCACTCCATGTCTCGTCTACATGCACACACACAAGCACATCTTCCTTCGAGTATCAATAGATTACTCTGTGCTAAGAAAGCACATAATGTAGGTTCAACCTTTGCAATTTAATATTTTAGTTGCCCAGACAGTAATGTGTTTAAAATAGTTTCGATTGGCAAATGTCGTTTTTTTTAATGGGGAAAGATGTTAATGTCTCTTGTATTCATGTTAGCACTGCTTCTCCAGTGTGTACAGCTCCACTAATGGACATTGGAGTGTTACTTTCAAAGCAAAATTAAAGTATTGCTAGACACATAATTTTATATGGGACTTTATTGTATTATATGTATAGTACATATTCCAAAAAGAAAAAAGCATAAAACACCACCAGAATTAAAGATATCACAATTTAAAGTGATGAAGCTTAGTGTTACGCTCATGACTTGGTGTAACTAAACATTACCCTATAAGATGAAGGCAATTGCATTTTATTGATATTTGAAATGTATTCAATGTTTATAAATAAATATATAAAAATATACTAAGTGTAAAAAAGGGAATACAAATTCTAAATAAGATCATTCAATGAAATCTAGTTTGGTTACGCCATCATGAGCGCACACAAGGTTGTACATTTTCAACTACAATTCTAAAAAAGATGTCAAAAGCAAACTGAAATCAAATACACACAGCTTAAAGATTGATCAATACCTATTTAAATTTAGTAATACATAAATATGATGATTTATCAAAATATAAAAGAAATATACCTGAACAGAAAGCTCATGATGGTTACACCAAAAAGTAACACTATGAATCGCGTTTTTCGAAATTTTTGGGGCATTTTTATGCTATTTCCAAGCATCTCCTTTTTATTATCGTTGATTTTAAATGGTCAAACTAATGCATACTATATATGCATGCCCGAGTAAACAAAAAAAAAGTCATATTTATTTTGATTGTTACATTTTGAAGTAGATTTGTGCAGGTGGGTACGAATGTACCCATTACCAGAGCTGTACACCAATAAAAGAGTAGTGTTCTTGAGTTTACCAATGTGTTATTAATGACTTTTTTAGAATAATTTGAATTTCAAACGGTGATACTAACCGTAACTATCATTATACTGTTTATGGTTATATTCCTACTATATTGCATTGCATTTCTAAGTGGCTTGCCTCGTCATAGCAACCTTTGAATTGTATGGATAATTCTTGCAATGCAAGGTGTTGTCTGCACTGATAATGCAGCTGTAAGGAAATTATCTATACAGTATGACTACAGCTTTGTACATTTCACATTTGAACCAATACAGGACCAATTTTAATTGTCTGGGGATTGATACTAGTACTCAACCGTAGCCATTTCCGGTACTTTTGTGTTTTCATGTGGTTATAAATGTTATTTGTTTAATAGCAAAATATCATGTTTAGAGTTACCATTTCAGAATCAGAATCAGAATCAGAATAGTTTTATTGCCATTGTTTGAGAACGGGTTCACAAACCAGGAATTTTTCTTGGTGCAAACGTGCGACATAAAACACATAGAACACATATTTGGTATAAAAAGAGCTGTGACTGAGCTATCAGATAGACTTAGAAGGGATTCAAGGAATTCAAGGAGCTGCTGTTAGGAGTTATTGTTCATTTGCATGATGGCCGATGGGAAAAAACTGTTCAGGTGGCGGGAGGTGTGGGTCTGGATGGAGCGTAGTCTCCTGCCTGAGGGGAGAGGGGAGAATAGTGTGTGTCCAGGGTGAGAAGAGTCAGCTGTGATCCGACCCACACGCCTCCTTGTCCTGGAGGAGAACAAGTCCTGGAGGGATGGGAGCTTGCAGCCAATCACCTTCTCCGCAGCACGTACGATGCGTTGCAGTCTATTCTTATCCTGGACTGTGGCGCCGGGGAACCACACTGTGATGGAGGAGGTCAGGATGGACTCTATGATGGCTGAGTAAAACCACCAGCATCTCGGTCGGCACCTTAAGTTTCCTCAGCTGCCGCAGGAAGTACATCCTCTGCTGGGGCTTCTTGATGAGGGAGCTGATGGTCAGCTCCCACTTGAGGTCCTGGGTGATGGTGGTGCCCAAGAAACGGAAGGAGTCCACAATGGGGACGGGGGTGGGAGAGTCAATCAGGGTGAGGGGGGATGGTGGGGCTGTGACTTTCCTGAAGTCCATGATCATCTCCACTGTTTTCTGGGCGTTCAGCTCCAGGTTGTTGAGGCTGCACCAGGACGTCAGCCGGTCTACCTCTCTCCTGTAGGCGGACTCATCGCCATTCGAGATGAGCCCGATGAGGGTGGTGTCATCCGCAAACTTGAGCAGTTTTACGGATTGGTGACTGGAGGTGCAGCAGTTTGTATACAGGGAGAAGAGCCAGGGGGAGAGTACACAGCCCTGAGGAGTACCAGTGTTTGTGGTTCGACTGTCCGAGACAATCTTCCCCAGCCTTACGTGCTGTCTTCGGTCTGTCAGGAAGTCATTAATCCAACTGCAGAGGGAGTCGGGCACGCTGAGCTGGTAGAGCTTGTCTCGTAGCAGTCCAGGGAGGATGGTGTTGAAGGCAGAGCTGAAGTCCACAAACAGGATCCTAGCGTAGGTTCCTGGGGAGTCCAGATGCTCCAGGATGAAGTGGAGGGCCAGGTTCACCGCATCATCCACAGACCGGTTGGCTCTGTAGGCGAACTGCAGTGGGTCCAAGAGGGGGGCGGTGATGTCCTTGAGGTGGGGCAGGACCAAGCGCTCAAAGGACTTCATGACCACAGACGTCAGCGCGACCGGCCTGTAGTCATTTAGTCCTGTGATCCGTGCTTTCTTGGGGACAGGGACAATGGTAGAGGTCTTAAAGCAAGACGGCACGCGGCATAGCTCCAGAGAGGTGTTAAAAATGTCAGTGAAGACAGGAGCCAGCTGGTCCGCACAGTGTCTGAGAGTGGAGGGGGAGACACCATCCGGCCCGGGGGCCTTCCGCGTATTCAGCTTCAAGAACTGCCGGCGTACATCCTCTTCTTTAATGGAGAGGGTCTTTACAGTCTTATTGTGTTTTTGGAGTCCTGTGATGTCATTGGAGTCATTTGAGTCCTTTAACTCCTTTAATGATGTGCTGGCATTGGTGGGGAGGGTGATGGTGGGGGGAACAGTGACATGACAATAATAACTGTACTGTCTGTCTTGTTATATCTTGTATTTTTTTACACTTCTTAGTCTCAAATTTTAAGTACTATATGGTAGACTTTGCATGCAGTTGCACATTTAAGATGTTAGATGGCAGTAGGGCTGCACAACTAGTCGAAATCGAATCGACATCAAGGTTTTACTTAGTGTGGTAAATAACTGCAAAAGGTTGAGTTTTTTTTTCTGCACTGCTGACCAGCATTTGAGTGACTGACATGTTCGCCAATCAAAATTGTTGAGCCTTGCGTTTGTTCGTCTCTCGCTTGAAACAGGAAGATAGATGTCTTATTTAACTGAACAGAGTGACTCCTCTTTTCACTCATTCACAATCTTTGTCTCGCCGCCAACACACTCAAAGTACAGAGAGCCTTGCGACTCGCCAGTGAGAAGTGCCGCGAAGTAACACAAATTAGGAGGCAAAACATAAGATTACAAAGCTAAATGTCCGGTCGTGGGTATATTTCAGCTTCAAATCGGATTAGCAATATGAGCCCGTCAACACGGATGAACAAGTGAAAACACCATTGTGATAGTAATAAACAAAATGACAACGTCCGACCTCATTTTATTAACTGGGAAAAATATGCACTTTAAAATGTTCAATATCTATTTAGGTTAAATGTTTGCTTGCAAAAATTAGTTAATGTTATATTTTGTTTATTTATTTAATATAACAATAGCGGGCGGTGTATATTGTAGCGTCCCGGAAGAGTTTGTGCTGGGTATTTGTTCTGTTGTGTTTATGTTGTGTTACGGTGCGGATGTTCTCCCGAAATGTGTTTGTCATTCTTGTTTGGTGTGGGTTCACAGTGTGGCGCATATTTGTAACAGTGTTAAAGTTGTTTATTCGGCTACCCTCAGTGTGACCTGTTTGGCTGTTGACCAAGTATGCTTTGAATTTACTTGTGTGTGTGAAAAGCCGTAGATATTATGTGACTTGGCCGGCACGCAAAGACAGTGCCTTTAAGGTTTATTGGCGCTCTGCACTTCTCCCTACGTCCGTGTACCACTCCGTACAGCGGCGTTTTAAAAAGTCATAAATTGTACTTTTTGAAACTGATACCGATAATTTCCGATATTACATTTAAAAGCATTTATCGGCCGATAATATCGGCAGTCCGATATTATCAGACATCTCTAGTTTGTACTGTATATATTGTGCTTAATACACACTAGCCGTTTTGATAGTAATGTGTGTCTTAGTTGTAGTTTTCAGGACCAATTTTGGAGGTGTTAAAATCACCGCGTAAAATTGCTAATGCTAATCTGTAGCATTTACAATGGCACATCCAAAGTAAATTAGAATTGAGAGTACATTTTGAAAAGTGAAGCCTTACATTTGAGTGCTGTCTTTCTCTCCGCCATGCTTTACTTTGTTACCATGGAAAATTGCAACATTACCTAGGAGCAGTCTACTGTGAACACTGTTTGCTCGCTAAGTGATTGAGTTGGTGTTAAGTCTGCAAACAGATGTGATGTTATCTTGTCTTACAAAGCATCAAAATAATATTGTATATTATACTATATTGTTACCATCTTAATTTACGTGAAGTGGTACATGGTAGTACCGACTGAATTAGGTCGGTACCTATCAAATCAAACTTCATATACTGAATGTATGTATATATATATATATATATATATATATATATATATATATATATATATATATATATATATATATATATGTGTATGTGTAGCACTTTTCATACACAGGCAAGTGTACTATAAAAGTACCGAATTCTGTACCCATCCGTAAAAAGTTTTGATGTTAAAGGCAAATTAAGTTCTTTAAATACTTAATAATATTGTGTCAGCTTGAGATTTTATTAATTCATGATTGTTATAAGTTTTGTTTGTAAACATGACCACCAAAAGCACAGAACTTTAACAAATCTAAGGAAATATGCTTTATTTGCACATAAATGTGTGTACAGTTTGGAAAATTAATATTAATCCTTCACTCCTTTATTATCACACATTTTATCACAAGTAGACACTAGATAGCAGTAAAACCACATTATTTAATGAAAATAAAAAAGCACCGCCAAAGGTTCTGGGACAAATTCGACTGGCGAAAATGGCCAAAATATGCACGGAAATTGCCCGGATTGGATTACCGGTATGTTGCGAGGACGCACATAATTCGGGAACCCCGATTTACGAAAGCCTCTATTTGCAACCTACTCAGTTTACGAACCTTTACATTGCGCCAAATATGCCTGTGTGTG
Source organism: Entelurus aequoreus (assembly GCF_033978785.1). Taxonomy (NCBI): domain Eukaryota; kingdom Metazoa; phylum Chordata; class Actinopteri; order Syngnathiformes; family Syngnathidae; genus Entelurus; species Entelurus aequoreus. Next base: position 24,677,349 of record NC_084746.1, read on the forward strand.
AACCATGTCTCAGCGTACGAAAGCTTCATTCATTGATTGATTGATTCATTCATTTGGCATGTTTCAATACTGTACACACGGGCGCGGCCATTTGGAAGAGGCTGGGCGTTGGCATTGTGAGTTTAGACGGCCAGCGGAACATCTAACTTGTTTATATCCACAGTTGTCGTACTTTGTGCTGGTCAAAGCAGTCTCAGCTTGTCTTAGAGATCTCCTTGTGTGATCAGAAGCTCTTTAAAGAGGAACTGCACTTTTTGGGGGAATTTTGCCTATTGTTCTTTATCATTTGCCCTGATGTGAGATCTGAGCCGAGGATATCGTTGTGGCTTGTGCAGCCCTTTGAGACACTCGTGATTTAGGGCTATATAAGTAAGCTTTGATTGATTGTTTATGAAAGACATGACGACGGATGTATTTTTTTTAATGTATTCTTACTCAAAGTCCACTTACAGCGGAGTCAATGGGAGGTCCCCTATTCCGCCCACAAAACCCAATAAAAAACATCCAAAAAGCGTGAGCAATACTCCATTTACGTTTTGTGACTTGAATATTAGCCAAGTATTAGTGATATTGTTATTATAAGCTTTAACATAGATGAACTATTTATAGCAGCGCTGTGTGTGCCTATGTTTACATCAAGTGGTAAGCTGCGTCCTTTTTCTTTGCTGGATAATAAATCATGCCTCTTACCTGGATAGTAGAAGGACGAGAATGTATTTTGACATGTAACTGACATGTAACATGTAATTTTGACAGCAAATTTATTACCGGAAATGGCGAGAACGACATGAAAAGACGCTTGGTTCCACCCCCCTTTTCTTCGCGAAGATTATTAATCATTTTTCATCTACAACAGGAATATAACAAGATTCGACCTTGTACAATAAGTAATATTATTAGGTCTGTTGGCTCTCATAAAGTCTGCAGCGAGTAGAAATCAGTGATGTAGTGATGCTCTTCGCGTATGCTTAAAATGATCAAAATAATAAATGTTATTATAAATGTGCTTGTTACTACATTACATATATACTTACATCATGGATATAAAACCTTAATGGAGGGGTGTGTATGTTTTTAAGGGATATTATAGGCAGAATAGCGCGACTCCCACAAGTTTGATTGTAAGCGGACTTTTGATCGCATTTATTTAACATTTAAAATGCATTAAAACAAGAAAAACATATGTGTTCTTGTCTTACATAAGGATTGTTAATGAGTGAAAAAGTGCAGTTCCCCATTAAATGTGTCCAAACTGTCACAGTCTCGCTGTTAGAGGTTGAAATCTTTGGGCGCCTTACGATTCGATTACGATTACGATTCAGGAGCTACGATTCGATTAAAAATCTGTTATTGATGCATCTTTAATTGATGTATGTTGGTGCAGTTTTACATTTCTTTTCATTTCACTAAATAATAGTTTTATCACTTGCAATGTAAAAAAGACGTCATTTGGAATAAGAAACAGTTAAATTAATTCCCACATTTATTAAATTAATGAAAATGTGTGCAAAACTGGACCATAAGTGCCCGATAATAAAGGAACTGGTCGGATCTCTCTGTGAGGTGTCTTACTACAGTCAGCCAAATTTTAGAACTGTCTGCATTATTTTATTTAAGATAATAAATCGATTATCGTTTACTAATCGATTCTATAATCGTCCATGACCGAATTGCGATGGATCTAAAAATAGATTATTTCCCCCACCTCTACTCGCTGTATAGCTTCGGTTTGATATGCAACCGCTTTGAGCTAGCGTTTGGCTAGTTAGCCTCCGGTGTGCAGCACCTTCACTTCGAGGATTTTACTCAAAGCCGGTGGATGGAAACGTATAAAGTGTTTAGGAGCCATCGAGGAGGGAAGCTTTTGTAAACATAGCGGTGAAAATAAATGGAATGATAATGTAAAAGTCAAAAATCCGGGATAAGTCAGTGTCAAAAGATGCTGAGCCTCCAGAAACACTTGCACAACTATACAAAGATCAACTTAACCCCCCTCTAAGGAATGTCATTGGGTAAAGTGGCGCCAATTGCTGAAGATCATTATGAAATGTTTACAAGTGAAATCTTACTATTACATAGAGGGACACACGCTAATTTCTCTGTGGTAGTAGTGTATTCAGCAGATACTATTATTATTCCAACATTTTCAAGTCAGCTTCTCATGCCTAATCTTTGTCTGTTTAGGTTGTCTGTTTAGTGTTTGTAGTGGGGTGAGGAAAGCAAGGGAGAGTTGTGAATGTCATGCTTAAATAAAAACTAGTCCTTGTTTATTAGATATGTTTTCCATAAAGTCACAATAGCAGGAAGAAATGTATGCATACGTACCAGATACAAAATGAGCTGAGCAAATTTGAATGTTATCCACATAATTCACACCAATTTCTGTTTAAGGCTTGCAAGCCATAATTACCTTCTTGTTTTTCACAACTTTGTGCAGATAGAGTAATAGTATCCATCAGACTGTACAACTCCTCTCTGGGGAGAGGGGGAGTACTAAGATGACAGGGGATGCAAAACAATAACAATACTGAAATAAACTGCAACAAAAAACAGTGCAATAATGGTCACTACTGCCTAGTTTCTCTTACTATATTCTTATTTTTACTGTTATATTTTTATTCTTATTGTTGCTTTTTATTTTTATTCTTATTGTAATATTTTCTATTTTATTTCCATTTATACCCCTATTATTTACTTTTTACTTTTTAAATTTGATCTCAATTCTGTACACTGCTGCTGGAATTTAAATTTTCCTGAAGGAATCAATAAAATTCTATATCTATCTATCTATCTATCTATCTATCTATCTATCTATCTATCTATCTATCTATCTATCTATCTATCTATCTATCTATCTATCTATCTATCTATCTATCTATCTATCTATCTATCCATCTATCCATCTATCCATCTATCCATCCATCTCGTACTGTAGATATTTTTATCTGTTTGCTCAATTCTGACAGCCGCAAAAACCATTTAGCTTGAGGAGAGATGCTAACAGTCCCTTTCATAGACAATATATTGTAGTGCTTTCCTCTAGCATGGCTGACGTTGTGGTTGTTTTTACATGAAAACACTTCATGGCAAGTCTGAAAAATGGCTGTTATGACATTTGCTAATATTTTTTTCAATTACTTAGAAAAGAGATAGAGAAGTTTCTGGTGTATTTAGTTAGTTTAACCATTTTGTTTTCCGATGTGAAAGACCAGTGAATAAATTCATACACTTACAATTCATGTTGGCATTCTGATTTTCCTTCATGTCTTTGTACTTTGTTGGCCGTATGAATATGAAATGGTCCTAAATTATTTTCAATATGATCTTCAGAAAGTGTTAAATTTAAACTTGCAGAGACCCTATTATTGTAAGACCTAACGCTAAGGAACTGTTTTTCTAGCGTGAAAAAGCATTGCCTTGCTTACAGAGACACTCCCATTGCTGCGGCAAGCGGTAAGATAGCTACAGCAAGAGAAGCTATAGCTTCTGCGTCAGCAGCTGGTAGCTTTTGATCATGGTTGATGGGTCAAATGCAGAGAATAATTTTGCCATACCTAGTGTGTGTGTGACAATCAGTGGTACTTTAACTTTAACTTTAAGGTTGTAATGCTCAACACGATACAAAGGACACCACTCTGTGCTGACTAAAAACATAAACTATCATATTACAGGATCAGTAAAGTATTAGCCCACATAATTGCATGTTTTGTTTGTACACACCGAGCTTGACAGTGTATGTAGTTGTACTAACAAGCATTATACGCTGCATGAGTCACGATCAATGTTGTAGTGAATTACTCGATGGACAATGGTTTGTTTGGTGAAGCTGGCCGGGGACATTTCCAATAGATTTTGGGAAGGTGGGTAAAAAAATGGCCCCATTGCAGGGTTTGTTAGCACTTGTAAACAGTTTGTTATTGTTGGGATTCAGTTTCTTTGAGCAGTGTGCCCCTCGCCAGATACACGAAGCCTTTCCATCCATAATAATATTTTGTGCCACTCAGTGCAGCAGAAGCGTTCCATTTTGTTGCCAAAGCTTGGCTCCAAGCTCCACATTTCCACCACAAATTAATGACGGTCCTGTCTCTCGAATGTCAACGCTTGTCTGTTCCAGCCTTTCACCCTCCCTTTTACCCTCCCTTTGTGCTCGCTCAGCTTCAATAATCAGTAGTTCGTCCTCTGTATATTCATGTTCAAAAAGATAAGGTGTTGAATCTTAATTTGTACAAAAATATTTTACTTTTACTGCCATAATTAGCAAACAAAGGCTTTTTTTGCCGAAAGTTAGCGAGTATGTTGCGATAAGAAGCAGGAAGTACGTTGCTAAGTGCACTAAAATAAATGCACACAGGAAAGAAGGTAATGCTTAAAATGACCAAAATACAGTAAATATTGTACATATTACATATTGTTATGAACATGTCTGTGTACCTATTATATATTGTTATGAACATGTCTGTTAATACATTTTATATGTGTGTATTAGGGTTGTCCCGATACCAATATTTTGGTACCGGTACCAAAATGTATTTCGATACTTTTCGACACTTTTCTAAATAAAGGGGCCACAAAATAATGGTATTATTGGCTTTATTTTAACAAAAAATCTTATGGTACTTTAAACATGTGTTTCTTATTGCAATTGAAGAACAATTTTGGCCTTAAATAAAATAGTGAACATACGAGACAACTTTTTTTAGTAGTAAGTAAGCAAACAAACACTCCTAATTTGTCTGATGATGTATGCAGTAACATATTGTGTCATTTCTCATTCTATTATTTTGTCAAAATATTTAAGGACAAGCTGAAAAAATGGATTAGTAATCTACTTTTATGTTAATATCTGGTTATTTTCCATTTCAACATGTTCTATCGACACTTCTGTTAAAATGTAATAATCACTTATTCTTCTGTTGTTTGATACTTTACAATAGTTTTGGATGATACCACAAATTTAGGTATAGCTCCGATACCAATAAGTTACAGGATCATACATTGGTCATATTCCAAAGTCCTCATGTGTCCAGGGACATATTTCCTTAGTTTATAAACATAATATGAATTTTAAAAAAAGGAAAAAAGATTTTGTGACGATAAAAAATATAGATGTAATCATAGTAGTATCGACTAGATAGGATATTTTACTTGGTATCATTACAATGGCGTTTGTTTACATTCAGGCACGTTAGCGTTTGTTAGTGGTGACGCCAGTGAGCTGCTGTATCCTCCCACGGTGTGTAGTGAAGCATGTTTAGCTATTCCTCGTCTTGCAGGGATGATACTTATAAGAAACGTACTTTATTTGTCGCCATGGAGGCGAGAATTAGTGATTTAGAAGTAGCTAAAACACTGCAGACTGCGTATGGATGTTAGCTGCTAGCTGGCTAACCACGTCTTAAAGCACCTCTTACTGAAGGCGTTTCAGTGTTATAACTTCACCTTTATCGTCAGATTTAGGCCAAAATGCATCCATTCACCCTTTTCTGTCTACACACTGTCTGCTTGTAAGTACTCCGTGATTGTGCGCTGCATGCTTTTCTGCTCGTAAACCCAGCAATGTCATGACGGCGTGCCATCATGCCCGTAAAAAAAAAAAAAAGGAAACCCGTACTTTTCAGAGTGTAGTACCGTTTTTGATTCATTGGTACCGCGATACTATACTAGTACCGATATACCGTACAACCCTAGTGTGTATATATATACAGTATGTGTGTGTATTAGGGCTGGGTGATTTGGACGAAAAAGTACATGTCGATATATATTTGCTTGAACTCGATAGTCGATATATATCTCGATATATTTTTTGGTGAAAATATTTATATAAAGATATTAATTTTTGAGCGATATTCACTGAAATTGAAGTGAATGACAACTGTACTGTAAACAGTCAGTGGCACTTTTCTTAACCCAGTTAGTCAAGATGGGGATTAACAGCACAGAAAATAAACTGTTTAAGTAGTACAGAATTACATAACATAAATAAAAAAATTAAAACAATTTCTTTATACATAAAATAAATAACATAGCTGTGCAAATAATACACATGTATCAAACTCAGAAAAAAAAAAAAATTTGCAGGCAGGCACTTTTTAATTCCCAGTCGACGATGTAATGGTCTGTCACACACGTGTATGGTTCTGTGCTCCTACTAGAAGTGGTCAGCGCAAAGTAAGTGACTTAACTTAATTGTGCGGCTATGATCTCCTCACTTTGGCGTACATTTTGCTTGAATATTCTCTATTTTCTTCTCCGACTCTATTCGTCATTCATTTTGGATGTCTTTTGTGATTTCCCTTCCTGGTTCGATGACCCACCCTATCTTGCCTCTGATTGGCCTGTCCATAATGTGTTGTTCTAATCTTAAGCAATCGTGACTTATCATAGTAAACAACCAACCAATCATGGATGTTCTTATACGTAAACCAACCAATCATTGATATTTCCCATACATATTGTCCCCTGCCCATGGAGATGCACTAGTCGTTCTCTCTTTCTCTTCTCCCTCTCTTCTTTTGTAGCATGTAGCTTAGTTAACTGTACATGGGTCTAAAAATAGCTGAGCTACAGAAATCGCTACTTGTTTAAAAAGTAGCGAACCTACTGCCAAGCTACTGGGAAATATAGTGAAGCTATGTAGCTTCGATTTTTAAGTTGATTATTTTTAATTTGAAAACCGTACTCATTACAGGAAAGCCGTAGTTGTTGGCGAGTATGCAGAAGTTTGCGTTTTACTTACTAGTTGGTCACTGGCACGCTGCTGGTGGCTCAGTCAGACTTTATATTTACTTGTGTGTTGTTGTGGTACAGTGCAGTGGGTGAGAGAGTGCAAGCACGTCTTGGAAGGAGGAAGGGGAGGGGTTTAATAGCCCATGGAGTGTTGCGAGGGACACAACAAATAAGCGCCGTTTGATGATTTTAAAGTGAAAACAATTATATCGATATTACGATATTTTCTTAATTAATATCTTGTTTAAAAATATCATATAATAATATAATATAATAATTTGATATATCTTACAAACTCCATATAGCGCCCAGCCCTAGTATGTATATATGTGCGTATATATGTATATACGCGTAATGTGGAGGGGGCGTGGCTTGGGGCATGGTCAATGTGATGTCATCATATAATTTGCATAATTTCTGATGATATATGTAAACATTTTAATGGTAAAAATAATTTACATATGTTTAAAAACAAATCTGTTATTAGTAATTAGTATAAAAATGTTTGTTATATAGTTTTTTCTCTATTTTTGTCATTGTTATTGTTGTAGAATGTAACACAGAATATATACAAGTGGCAGCTGCTGGTCTTTCAAGTAGGGGAAGCTTTTTTTCAGCTACTCTTTAAACATGAGTACAGTCTCCAATAACAGATGAAATATATACTGAACAAAAATATAAACACAAAACTTACATTTTTGCTCCCATTTTTCATGAGTTGAACTCAAAGTTATAAAACGTTTAAGATACACACACAATAACTATTCGTTTCAAATACGGTTCACAAATGTGTCTAAATCTGTGTTAGTGAGCACTTTCTCTTTGCCAAGATAATCCCTCCCACCTCACAGGTGTGGCATATCAAGATGCTGAATAATCAGTATGATTATAGTACAGGTGTGCCTCAGGCTGCTCACAATAAAAGGCCACTCTGAAATGGGCAGTTTTGCTTTATTGGGGGTCTGCATGCCTCATGCAGGGCGGCATGGCGTAGTGGGTAGAGCGGCCGTGCCAGACACCTGAGGGTTGCAGGTTTGCTCCCCGCCTCTTACCATCCAAATCGCTGCCGTTGTGTCCTTGGGCAGGACACTTCACCCTTGCCCCCCAGTGCCGCTCACACTGGTGAATGAATGATGAATGATAGGTGGTGGTCGGAGGGGCCGTAGGCGCGAACTGGCAGCCTCGCTTCCGTCAGTCTACCCCAGGGCAGCTGTGGCTACGAAAGTAGCTTACCACCACCCGGTGTGAATGAATGATGGGTTCTCACTTCTCTGCGAAGTGCTTTGAGCTTCTAGCTATATAAATCTAATCCATTATTATTATTATTAACATATCTCCCTCACGTAGAGTTGATCAGGTTGTTGATTGTGGCCTGTGAAATGTTGGTCCACTCCTCTTTAATGGCTATGCCAAGTTGCTGGATATTGGCAGGAATGCTCAATGGGTGACATGTCCGCTTAGTATGCTGGCCATGCAAGAACTGGGACGTTTTCAGCTCTCAGGAATTGTGTACAGATCCTTGCAACATGGGGCAGTGTATTATCATGCTGCAACATGAGGTGATGGTCTCGGGTGAATGGCACAACAATGGGCCTCAGGATCGAGATCCTTTCAAAATGCTGTAATTAAAATGCACTTGCGTTCGTTGTCCATAACATACGCCTGCTCATGCCATTCACAACGTTGACATCAGCAAACCACTCTTTCACACGACGCCACACACACTGTCTGCCATCTGTCCTGAATAGTGAAAACAGGGATTCATCCATGAAGAGAACACCTCTCTAACATGCCAGACGCCATTAAATGTGAGCATTTGCCCACTCAAGTCGGTTATGATGACGAACTGCCATCCGGTCAAGACCTAAATGAGGATGACGAGCATGCAGATCAGCTTCCCTGAGATGGTTTCTCACAGTTTGTACAGAAATTCTTTGGTTATACAAACCAATTGTTGCAGCAGCTGTCTGGGTGGCTGGTTTCAGACGATCATGGAGGTGTACCTGCTGGATGTGGAGGTTGTGTGGTTACACGTGGTCTGCAGTTGTGAGGCTGGTTGGATGTACTGCCAAATTATCTGAAACCTCTATGGAGACGGCTTATGGTAGAAAAATAAACATTCAATTCACGGGCAACAGCTCTGGTGGACATTCCTGCAGTCAGCATGCCAACTGCACGCTCCCTAAAAACTTGCAACATCTGTGGCATTGTGCTGTGTGATAAAACTGCACATTTCAGAGTGGCCTTTTAATTGTGGGCAGCCTAAGGTACACCTTTGCAATAATCATGCTGTTTAATCAGCATCTTAATATGCCACACCTGTGAGGTGGGATGGATTACCTTGGCAAACAAGAAATGCTCACTAACACAGATTTAGACAGAGTTGTAAACAATATTTGAGAGGAATAGATTATTTGTGTGTATTATAAAAGTTTAGCATCTTTAAGTTCAACTCATGAAAAATGGGAGCAAAAACTAAAGTGTTGCGTTAATATTTATGTTGAGTGTATAAACATGCTAGATTTTACAAAGAAAACTTCACTTAAAACGTTATAAATATCTCCATATCAATAGGAACAACGGAATTAAAGTTCAAAAATGCTTTGGCAGTGTTTTATATTTCAAGATTGTTGAATCGCCCATTTTGCCTTCAGTCAAAAAAAGACAGACAGGTCATCCAATCATCATGTGCGAAGCCCAGCGACCTCCTTTCGATCACTCTTATTTATTGGATCTCCAGTCATTCGCTCTGCGTCCATGAGCGGGAAAAAGTCGAGCATTTATCCAATGATTGTCTAGTTTGGCTGCAGCACTGTGACTCTACCACATCAATGAAAAAAGTCGCGCCAACTGTTGCCAAAGGAGCTGATTCTTAACATAATGAATGAAATGCAAATGCAGAAGAACATATTTGACCACTTTTATTAGGGGAAACTGAACTTCCCTTGCAGTCTTTAACAATCGCCACTGCTGTATATCTGGCATCACATATTAAAACAGTGCCGCGGGCAAGATAGAAGTCGGCAAGTCAGAGCCTTAACTTCAGGACAAGGCTCTAAGGGCTGGGTGGGTCTGGCTGTAGTGCAAAGCAGGGCTGTGCGCGTCCAGTTGCTTGAGAGCTGCCGTCCCATCGCTCAAGCCGCCAGCCATCGGAACATGGTGTGGGCAAGCGACTGCGCGGACGCCGCCTCTTCTTACCGCCGAGGCTCCAGACACTCGCGTGTGTCTTGCTTACGGTTGATCAGTTTTTCAGCGGCCAAAATCATGCCTAAATAATATAGGCTATTTATCCATTCTTGCAATATATTGCTTTAACTTGTTTACACGTGATAAAATCCAAAATTTTAAGGTGTGGCTTAAAAAAACCCCTGATTAATCATCATTACTCACAAAAATGCTAAAGAAAATACGCCAATATTTGGAAACAAATGCAATTTTGTAGTCAGAATGTCATACAGGAATGTTTTTCAAATGTTTTACTGAACTGAAAGTCATTGATTTGCTCAAAACTTGGTGACAGTAAGTATAGTAAGAATTAAGTGTACATTTTGAAAGTGTTTGCAATATTATTGCAAACACTTTCAAAATGTACAGTTACTAATCCATTATGTATGAAACACACCTATGAACAACTTAACATAGTGCACCATTGACATTTGCATTTTCTTACACGCTTTTTTGCCTTTTCAGATGACAATGATGATCTTCTTTTTTGGTAGAACGCAAACCCAGCTCGTTGTGATTACTTACAGATGTCCAATGTTCTACAGCAATCAAAACAAATTCACACCGCAGTTGGTCTTGTTTGGGTAGAACAGTTGGTTTATCCTTCCTTGCTGTAATTGTGCCTCTACAAGGTATTGTACGACGAATCAGCTTTGGTGACATGAATGACATCTTCTTGCAGAACCTGGTCTTTACAGATGTTAGGTGGTTTACGTGCGGTGGCTGTCCGTTTAGTAAAGGCATATGTTTAACTTAACTGTGGTTTATTTGTTGACAATACTGATGCAGGTAAACCGCCAGCGTAGCGTTCTCCTCTGCTCATGCTATCTGCACCATCCTCGAGTATATCTTTCGCTTTAAGATGGTATTTTAAACTTGATGTGTGCCAATGATAAGAATGTTTGTTGCTGCAAAACCAACAAGTTGCCTCAGTTTTATCTAAAGTTCTGTTTTGAAGCGAAATTGGCCGCCTCTCATCGCTATTACAGACACTGTAACAATTTGCGCAGCTTCCGGGTTAAGGCTTTACCCAGAAGCTGCACGCATCAATCTTAATCTTCATTCACATATGGTAACGCAATTTTATTCATTTTATTAATTAATCACATGCGTTAACGTTGATAGCCCTGACGTGCGTGCGTGCGTGCGTGCGTGCGTGCGTGCGTGTGTGTGTATATATATATATATATAACACAGTGTTGGCGCTAGGAATTTTCAAAATGGGATCCCAGGGACCCATCAAGTCATAAAAATGGGGTCCCACAGTAAATATTTGGGGTCCCACTTTTTTGTAAGCGTTTTTGAAAACAAATGATACATGTATGCATTATTCTGTTATATCTCACATTGTATATTGTGTTTTAGAAAAAAGTTGTCATAAACGTTACTTAATTCATTAAAAAAATAATACAAAAGAAAAAAATGTTTATGCATGTGTAAATTTATGTAGTTGTAAACATTAATTCACTTTCTTCTTTCCTTCATAGATCTAAACTTTACCGCTGCCGGTAGTTTTTTCTATATTTGTATTTAATAACTTGTAGGTGTATTTATTTCAGTATAGAAGTGTAACACGTTTTTTGCTTCGGTCATGAAATTACGATAATCGTGTGTCAGGGTATACATGCATATGACAAATGTAATTGATTATTCTCACCTGTATGTAGATCATCAGTCGTTTAAAAACCGCCACATCTACAGGTGATTACTCTCTTGCAAAATGGACGCTTACACAGATACAATTTTATTCAGAGAATGTCATCCAAGAAAATTTTTAAACGTTTCACTTGAATCCATGTCATTTACAGTATTTGCGCAACACTTAGAAACAGTTATATCTAAAAAAATTTCAAGGGTGTATTCTGTAAGTGAATTTGCCAGAGTCTTCTTGCTCATTTTTGTACTGACTTACGCATTGATCTGATCACTGACCGTATAGCAGTTGAGCTAAAAGAGCATGTACTGCCAAAATAAATTGTATGATGTACATGATAACTGATATAATATTTTCTGATTAATCACATGATTAAATTGTTGTTTTGACAGCCCTAGTTCTTAGTAATATGTATAGATTGGTAAACTTTTGTGCCAATGTGTTTGTTGTGTTTGTTATTCTTATTTATCTTTCGCTTGTGTTGTTGGCCAAAAATAAATTCCAAGTAATCGTGATATTATTATTTATATCAGGGGTCACCAACCTTTTTGAAACCAAGGGCTACTTCTTGGGTACTGATTAATGCGAAGGGCTACCAGTTAGATACACACTTAAATAAATTGCCAGAAGTAGCCAATTTGCTCAATTTACCTTTAACTCTGTTATTATTAATAATTAATGATATTTATCTTTGTGGAAACACTGATCATCTTAATGATTTCTCACAATAAATATATATAGAAACATAAATATCAATATGCAACACTTTATTTTTATATTTTCTCTAAGTGCACATTTTTCAAATTGAACATTTTCAAATGATCACTTCTAAGACAGTCTTGTGAAATCACAATATCCCATTTTAACTAGCTAGCCACTAGCATTTTTTAACAAATCATGAATTACTTTGCACCATGTTTGTACAAATAATAACTCATGTAAAATACAAAAGTAAACTCTCAAATTTTTAAATCATGTCACACTTTGAACTGGACACCAAATCTGTTATCTGTTTCTTTGTCAGTTAGTGGGAAGCCTGGCATTGCATGCTGTTAACTAGTGTGTTGTACTCTGGTGTGTAACTTGACACTGCAACTCTGAGTGAGTCTTGCAGATGTGCATCAGTGAGGCGTGTTCTGTGTTTGTTCTTGATGAAGTTCATGTCAGAAAAGGCTGATTCACAAAGATAAGATTTTTCCTCATTGTTTGCGGAACCTTCTTAATCTTTTGGACATATTTTCACAGCAATCTGGCCTTAAGCTTAATTATGATGAATGTAAAATGTTAAGGATCGGAAATCTAAAGGGAACGTCCTTTCGAATGGAATGCAAAGTGCCTGTTTTGTGGACAGATGGACCAGTTAACATACTTGGTGTTGTTGTCCCAGAAAATCTGGAAGATCTAGGCTCAGTAAATTATGATAATCGACTAAGAAAGCTGGACAAAATTATGCAATTATGGAAAGGGAAATCCCTAGCCTTGTATGGTAAAATGTCTATTGCCAACTCGTTAATTATTCCTCAATTTATTTATTTGTTTTTGTCATTACCAGCTCCATCACAAAACTTTTTTAAGATTTATGAGCGGAGGGTCTTCGATTTTGTCTGGAACGGCAAACCAGAAAAGATTAAAAGAAAGGTTTTGTACAAAGAGTATGAATATGGGGGCCTGAAACTTCTCAACCTTGAAGCTATGTGTCTGTCTTTAAAAGCATCAATTGTTCCAAAGATGTATTTAAACATTAAGTGGTACACAAATGTCCTGTTGGACAAAAAACATGTACCGGTACTGTATCAAAAGAAATTGTATCCTTTTTTACAAGTGATCCCCTCCCAGAGAGTCTGCTGGGAAACATGGCGAGGTTCATAAAGGAAACAATCCACTCATAGTGGTGTTTTCAATTTTATGTGCCAGAAAAAAGAGACGATATTTTGCAGCAGTTAATATGGATGAACTCTAATATTGTAATAGATGGAAAGCCTTTCTTTTGGAAAAATATGTTTGAAAGAGGAATCATTTTTGTCAATGATATTATCAATGAGAATGGTAAAATTATGAAGTATGATGAATTTAGAGCTATGTATGTTGATGCTTGCTCAAGCTTTTCATTTTATCAACTAACTGGAGTAATTGGGAAAAGATGGAAATAAATAATTAATTATGGAACTATTAAATTATTAGTTTGTAAACCTCTAATAAGAAATTCTAGTTGGCAAAAAGGAACTAAAATAAATAGAAAAATATATAATTTTTATTTAATAAAGAAATCTTTGAAGGCTGCCTCATACAACACAAATGGAAAATGGGATGACTTTTTTGACTGCCCGTTGCCATGGGATGCCATATTCAAACTAATCTATAAAACCACTATCGATGTGCAAAATCGTTATTTTCAAATTAAAATTATTTATAACTTCTTACCCACAGGGAAAATGTTAAAATTATGGAATATGACAGAGTCAGATGATTGCCGATTTTGTTGTCAGGAGCCTGAATCCACCCTGCATTTGTTTTGGTATTGTCATATTGTGTCTTTGTTTTGGGTGGAAGTTGAAAAAATGTGTTTAAGGATTGGTTTGTTTATGAAGCTTAATGTGGTTTCTGTTATTTTAGGAGAGTTCATTGACAATCATGATTTAGTCAATTTAATTATAGTACTCGGTAAAATGTTTATTTTTAAGGCCAAAAACAGATATTCACTTAGCATTACTTTCTTTAAAACATTTATTCAGTATTTTCTAACTTTAGAAAGTTACATGGTTGAAAACGATAATGATGCCAAAAAACATTAAAAAATAGATGAGAAGTCCTCAAAGGCTTATTTTGAAAGTATAATTATGTTTATAGATTATATGATATATGTTGTTGTGTTCCCTAATTTGAGTGACCTGGACATAATCTGGACTGTACATAAATGCTTATTTTGATAATGTAATTTTGTTTATAAATGCACTGTTGTGTTCCCTAATTTTTTTCTGTGTACATGAATGAAGGTGTGTGTTGCTGAGTCCGACTTGGACATTATCTGGACTGGGCCTGGTTTAAAAAACCCTTTAAACAAATCTAATATCATTGACAACCTGGTCTGTTGAAGATAAGGCCCTTTTTTAAAAAATAAAATAAAATAAGATAAATAAATAAAAAACATTTTCTTGGATAAAAAAGAAAGTAAAACAATATAAAAATAATTACATAAAAAATAGTAATTAATGAAAATGTTAGTGGACCAGCAGCCTATACAATCATGTGTGCTTCAGGGACTGTGTCCCTTGCAGATGTGTTGTCTATGTTGTGGGAACCAGAATATTGGTAGCAGAAAGAAATTACCCCTTTTGTGTGAGTGGGTGTGGATGAGTGTGCATGGGGGAGGTTGTTTGGGTTGATGCACTGATTGAAAGTGTATATTGTGTTTTTTCTATGTAGATTTAATTAAAAAAAAAAAAAAAATAATAATAATTTTTATTTTTTTAAAATTTTTTTATTTTTAAAAATTTTTTTTTTAGAACAGGCCCGCGGGCGACTCATCCGGTCCTTACGGGCGACCTGGTGCCCGCGGGCACCGCGTTGGTGACCCCTGATTTATATGATATAGTTAAGTACTTTTGAGAGGCATTGCTAATATTCTAACTATATTAAAGTGTATTTTTCTACAAGATCTATCTTTTTTATGTAACAATAACATTTTCATTATTGTTTTATAGGTTGAGCATCACATGAAAAAAATCTTGCAAAAAAGAAAAAAAGTAGACTGAAATATTATGTATCACCTACTAACCATTTTTGTGATGAATACAATTAGTCCAAATTCACAGGTTTTGTTGTTGATGATGCTAAATATGTATAGAATAAACCACATTGTTGTAGAACCTTTATTTAACCAGATAAGAAAACCCGTTGAGATCAAGATCTCTTTCACAAGGGTGACCTGGCCAATAGGTCAACAGCACATGTCACAGAGCAGTTTAAAAAAATAATACGTTAAGACATACATTTTAAAATACATAAGAGAACTGTAAAACAACAAAGATTTACATCTTTAAAAACACAGGCACTGTGCAAACGTCTCTCGCTGTTTGTCCCTCAGGACAGAACGGAAGGCTCCAAATGGAAGTAGTTCTGTAAGTTTCAGTTTCGTCTGCAATGCATTCCATGCCAGAGGGGCAGCAATGCCAAAAGCTCTTATGCCAAATTCAGTCCGTACATGAGGAACAGTTAAAACATACAAATTGTTAGAACGTAATGCGTAATAGAACGTAATGCGTAAGAGCTGCTTTTTCTTTGTAACAGTACACAAGTATGGAGGTATTAGACCTAAAAGAGCCTTATAAATGATAGTCAGCCAATGTGTGTATCTGCGTGCACTCAATGAAGATAAGTCTGACTTCATATACAGTTGACAATGGTGGGTGAGACTACGACAGCCAGTAACAAATCTTAGTGCTGAATGAAAAACAGTGTCCAGAGACTGGAGGCATTTAGATGAAGCACTAAAATAAAGCACATCTCCATAATCAATTACAGGCAAGATAGTTACTGTCACCAATTTCTTTCTGACTTTAAGAGAGAAGCAGTTTTTATTTCTAAAAAGAAACCAAGCTTTATCCTAAGCTTAGAGACCAAGTTGTTAATATGGGCTTTAAATGAAAGCTCCTGATCAAGAGTAAAACCCAAGTACTTGTAATTTAAGACCTGCTCTATAGGGTTTCCATCTGATGTTACGATATTTGGAATATTTTCCAGTAGCACCCTTGAATGAGAGAAAACCATTACTTTTATCTGTATTTAAAACCAATTTAAGATCAAATAAGCGAGCCTGGATGACATCAAAAGCAGCTTGTAAAAACTCAAAAGCCTGAGTGATGGAGGTTGAACAGCAATAAATAATGGTGTCGTCTGC
This sequence comes from Entelurus aequoreus, assembly GCF_033978785.1. Classification (NCBI taxonomy): domain Eukaryota; kingdom Metazoa; phylum Chordata; class Actinopteri; order Syngnathiformes; family Syngnathidae; genus Entelurus; species Entelurus aequoreus. The sequence continues at coordinate 24,693,851 of NC_084746.1, forward strand.
ATAAAAATGGTACATTGCATTTGACAAATTATTGCAAAGATTATTTAAGTAGATAGAAAATAAAATGGGCCCCAGCACTGAGCCTTGTGGAACTCCTTTGGTAATGTTCAGTAATGAAGAGGTGGTCCCAGCCACCTGTACACGTTGTGTTCTGCTGGAAAGATAGTCTGTGAACCAAGTAGCTGCATTTTTAGATAATCCAACGTGATGAAGGGCTTGAATTAACAGACTGTGGTGTACTGTGTCAAATGCTTTTGACAAATCAATAAATAGGGCGACACAATATTTCTTGCCGTCTACAGCCTCGATTAAATAATTGAAGACCTTAAGAGCAGCTGTAATAGTGCTATGCTGTTTTCTAAAACCAGATTGAAATGGAGATAAAATATTGTTTGATTCTAAAAAATCCTCTAGCTGGTTACTGATGATCTTCTCAAACAATTTTGCTAAAATGCATAATTTAGAAATTGGTCTGTAATTATTTATATTTGTGGGTTCACCCCCTTTTAGCAGGGGAAGAACAAAGGCCGATTTCCAGATTTTTGGAATGCTTTTACTTGTTAGACTTAGGTTTAAAATATGCGAGAGAGGCTCAGCAACAAAATCAGCAGCCAATTTTAAGAAAAAGGGTTCAATTTGGTCAGGTCCTGCTGCTTTAGTTGTGTCCAGGCTCTTTAGTGCACTGTTTACCTCAGATACTGATACAGGTGTGAACTCAAAAGTGCAGGTGCTGCGTCTATTTACAGCCTGTGGTGTATTTGGTATATTAACATTAGTTAAACCAACATTTGACAATTGAGGATTCAATGACTCAAACAAGGATCCGGCAGAAACAAAATACTCATTAAAACAATTTGATGTAGTTGTCTTATCAGACAAAGTACCAGATTGAGTAGATAAAGGACTTGGAAAGTCATTTGTTGTCACATGATTTAAAAAAGCTTTTATGGTTTGCCAAAACTTTTTGAGATCATTTATATGTTTTTTGCATTCATGCAGGTAAAAATCAGACTAGGGTCTCTTAACAAGCAAAGTACATTTATTTCTAAGCTGGCGAAAACTAACCCAGTCTGGCGAAAACTAAGCCAGTCAGCCTCTGTCTTTGTTTTTCGAGCCCTGGCCCAAGCAACGTCTCTCTCTTTGAGAAGGTTTCCAATTGCAGAGGAAAACCAGGGATTATTTCGACCTTTAAATCTAAATTTTCGAAAGGGAGCATGTTTATTGACTATACGTTGAAATTCATTATAAAAGTATTTCAACGCTATCTCAATATCATCAATTAAAGCAACTCTGTTCCACTGAAAGACAGCTAAATCGTATATAAAAGCTGGGAGGCAAAAGTTTTTAATATTTCTTTTTCATGTAATAGTGGGTTTTGATTTTGGTAGCTTGCAGTTTCTTACAGCTGCAATTGTACAATGGTCACTCAAGTCATTGGCAAACACCCCAGTGCCAGTGTACTTATGGGGAGCGTTGGTTAGAATTAGATCAAGTAAAGATGATTTTGAGGAGTTTTTAGTATTTGGTCGAGTTGGGGAAGTGATTAATTGAGTTAAATTTAATGAGTTGCATACAGCTTTAAGGTTATCAGAAGAGGAAGTCAACCAGTCAAAATTTAAATCACCAACCAAGAGAAGTTCACTAGCATTTAACCCATTCATAAAGGATTCAAGAGAGGCAAGGGCTTCAGTGGAGGCAGAGGGAGGTCTATAACAGCCTACAATTGCGAGAGGTTGGCCATGTGAGAATTCAAGCTGCAGGGCAAGAAGTTCAAATTATTTAGTCATTGACAGTGATGATAATAAGGTAACATTAAATTTGTTTTTTATATACATAGCCACTCCTCCACCTTTTCGAGGACGATCGCATCGGAATACATTATATCCATTTATAGCAATGTCCTTGTCAGAGACTGCTTTGGTTAGCCAGGTTTCTGATAAGATAAATATGTCTGCATTGGTTGTTTAAATCCAGATTTTGACTAAGTCTAATTTTGGCAGTAGACTTCTAATATTTGAATGAATTAAACCAAGACCTGACCTAGCTCTAAATTCATCAGGAGTACTGATGTTGTATAAAGCTGGGCCTGGATTTGGTTGCACATTGCCTGATAGCAGAAGTAAGAGCAATATAAACATTTTCCGTTTCATATGGCAAGGTAACCCGATGACAACATTACTTAGCTTCACAATGTCAAAATGAGTAATTTCAGAAGGAGAAAAACGTCTTTTTAACACAGAAATACACCATAAATGAAGCTGGTTAGAATTATTTAGCACTGACCCACATGTGGATATCAATAACGTTTGTGTAAATGCTGTAGTTTCGTAGGACCAGGTGATTGTTATTGCGTTCGGTAGAGTTAAAGGTTGGTGGAGCACCTGGTCAGGTACCCCACTACAATTGCAGAAAACAAGTCCAGGAAAAAGCATTAATATTAAATACAGAGCTTTTGTCAAAGTCATTGTTAAATTGTTTTACTACCTACCCAGGTTCAATATTCAAAGTTCAGATGTCCAGGCTACAGCAGTTTGAAGGCCAAGCTAAGGCTAGCAGAGGCCCAGCCTTAGTCAGTCTGAGGCTAGGATAGATCCAGGCTGTGGCAGATGGAAGGCCAAGATGAAGCTAGCAGACCCAGTCTGTAGGCAGTGAGAGGCCAAGCTGGGGCTAGGTTAGAGCCAGGCTGTGGCAGATGGAGGGCCAAGATGAAGCTAGCAGACCCAGACTGTAGGTAGTGGAAGACCAAGCTGAGACTAGGATAGATCCAGGCTGTGGCAGATGGAAGGCCAAGATGAAGCTAGCAGATCCAGGCTGTGGCAGATGGAAGGCCAGGATGAAGCTAGCAGATCCAGTCTGAAGCTAGCAGATCCAGTCTGTAGGCAGTGGAAGGCCAAGATGAAGTTAGCAGACCCAGTCTGTAGGCAATGGAAGACCAAGCTGGGGCCAGGATAGATCCGGCAGGTGGAAGGCCAAAATTTCAGCTAGCAAAACATCTCCTGGCTTCAGCAGGTCAAAGGCCTCCAGATTTCCAAATCCAACAAAAGCAGTCAGAAATGCCACTTTTTGGAAGTAAGCCTTCATTCATCAATTGTTATGCTTAAAACTAGTACAATTTACTTAAATTGGCTAAAAAATAAATTAAAACAGATAGAAATTCAGACCACTTTGACAAGCAGACAAACAAAAGACAGTGCTGTCGGCCATCTTGGATTGGGTGTTGAAAAAGTTGTTGTGAACATGAAGTTAGTACATCAATTGAAGAAAATAGAAGGGGGACACATCTTATTGCAGCACAAAAATATGCTGAAATATTCCGTATCCCCTAACGTTTTTTGTCATTAATAAAATGAGTCCAAATTCACAAGTTTTGTACAATGCCAAGTCAGTACATATAATCCACATGATGTTAGTACATAGCTTGAGGAAAATAAACGTAAGCAGGACACATTTTCTGGCATAAAATATGTGTTGTTGTTTTTAACATGGAATTGAGTCTACCTTGTAGTGTTGGTTCCCATTTTGTTGGTGTTACTTTTTAATCTCTCAGGAGATTAAATAAATAATAAACCAAGTTACAGGATGTTTTTAATGTAGTTTCCATAAAATAGGTAGGCTGATCAACCGCTCTGCAGCATGACACCGTATACAATAGAGAAGCTTGTGCAGCCATGTGAATACAAGTACAACACGTAAACAGATGATCAAAAGCATTTGTTCGGGTCGGAATGTCACATGTTACACCAACAACATTTTTGACAATCAATGCATGATCGTAAGAATCCACATTTTGTATCTTTGACATCGCTAATAACACAGAAAGAACAGAGCTCCGCCCCAATGCGCGCTCCTTCGGCAGGGGACACAAAATATTTCAGGGATACAGAATTTTGCACGACACCGGCAAATAAAAACAAAACAAAACACCACCAGGAAGCGATAATCGATTAAAAAAAACAGGCAAACCGGAGTTCCGACCCGGAGAAGCCAGGGTCGGTAAAAAATAAAAAAAATCCGCGTCCCGGGACGCACGAACTTCCGGAAATTAGCGTCCTTTTTGATTTCAATGCGTAAAAAGACACTAAGTGCGTTAATGCCAACAGTGTATTTGTATATATATATATATATATATATATATATATACACTACCGTTCAAAAGTTTGGGGTCACCCAAACAATTTTGTGGAATAGCCTTCATTTCTAAGAACCAGAATAGACTGTCGAGTTTCAGATGAAAGTTCTCTTTTTCTGGCCATTTTGAGCGTTTAATTGACCCCAAAAATGTGATGCTCCAGAAACTCAATCTCCTCAAAGGAAGGTCAG
>NC_084746.1:24703170-24753170 GCF_033978785.1 Entelurus aequoreus
TTTTTTGTATTGTTTCAGTTTCACAAATTCCTCAGTAAATTCACCAAAACGTCACAGTGGAGTTATTGAGTCTGTTTAGCTGATTGGCGAGCGAGCTTTCACAGTTAGTGGGTCCATGACGATGACTTCTGTTGTGTTTGATCAGCCTTTCTACTGCCGTGTTACAGACACCGTTTAGAAACTATTAAGGTATGTAAATAAACATTTACAAACTATTTCTGTCTAAATAACGAATTTCACAGCGTATATATCTGCGGCTTATATAGTCCAGTGCGGCTAATAGAGTATATGGAAAAATATTTTTTTCTTCTAAAGTTTAGTGAGTGCGTCTTATATACTGGTTCCCTTTATAATCCGAAAAATACAGTATATACTTACAGCGTGTATATAAGTTGATGGAGGTTTTTGAATATGTTTTAGAGGGCTTATGGTAACACAAGGGGACTCCCATTAACCCGCATCTTAAGAGCATTGTTTTAATTTTTAGAATGCAAAAAAATACATAGGTGTTCTTGTCTCACAATGATTGTGAACAATAGGCAAAACTCCCCAAAAAAAGTGCAGTTCCCTTTTAAAAGCCACCACTGTCATCTTAAATTTTGAATGATCTGTGTTTGGGGATATATCTCAGATACATTACAGTACGTCCACATTGTGGACATGCTGCATCTGCTCCAGACAACCCCTGCATATTGCATTCGTCATCACAACATCAGGTTTCGGCAGCGATGTTCCGCTAATCAAAGTATGTCTTTTTTCGGTGGCCAAATTTTTGGTGCAAATGTTAAACTATGTATATATCAACTGTAACTACCTGCTTATGTTAGAGTGTATGTTAGTGTGTTTCGGAGTTAACTTTTCCCACAGAAATACTTTTTGGAACTGGAACCGTTGTTTGCATGAGATTGGAAATATGTTTTTTTATGGACGCTACAATACATTACATTACTTTGTTGTCACGTAAAAAAACCCTTAATTTTTAAGTTGTGGCGGCATATATTTTTCCGTGGTGCACTGCCACGATCAAATACACTAAGGGGGACCCTGTGTTGACTACAATCATAGACCATTTGGCAGGCCTGTCTGCAGTTGGGGTTGCTTTTTGTTTTTCCCGTTCACTGTATGTCAATTATCTCACTGTTCTTTGTGTTCATGCAAACAGGGCAGTGTGACCTATATGAGCATCTAAGTTTAGCTTGTATAGCATTGTTGGGGGGGGACAGGGACAGGGACAATTCTTCCCCTCTGTGTGACTTACAGTAGGTATCTTAAAGTATAGAAAAGGACCTATTTGTAGTTCCTGTGAGAGACCTTGCCCCATTTTGCAGTTCAGTTTCAGTGCAGCAAACTGCTCCCCTCAGCTTCTTCTTGCCTGGGAAAAAAAACAATTGCCAGAGCAATTTGTAGCTTTGCATTCCCTCAACTGACCGATGATGTGCAGGAATGCATACTGACATGATGGAGGCTCTTAATAATGGAGCAATTCTTTGCTTGGATTTACCCACTGAACTTTGCATAGATGGATGTCCAGTCAGACTCCCTGACCTTGATGTTGTGAAGATAGTCAGCATTAGCAGCGTGATAAGATGACTAATTGTGTAGAAACACTTCAGAATGTTTGGAGTTCAGTCAGTGTTCTTCATTGGTAGCACAATTATATTTTGACATGAGAGCGTTTGTGACAGTGATTCTGTCTGGCTGGAAACTCCTAAGGAAATGGAATGCCACTGTTTTGCCACCTCTAGGTTCACTGTCACTACCTTTTATTCAGTCGAATTGTAAGCTATGCAATCTTTCTAGGCAAGCTGGATTTCCTGTCAGTTGTTGTTATGTACATTGGGAGAGTGATTTAAAAAATGAGCTAAAATGGATTTATTTGCTTTATTCTTCTTTGGTTGGCCTGTTTGTAAGATCTTGCTTTCCCCAAGACAGACAGACAATATGTGCAATTGCTCAGATGTGGAAAACATATTGTCTTGAAGAGGTGGCAGTAAAGGAAGTGACAAGTCGGGCTGGACTTAGCCAGTCCGCATGCTTTGTGCTGGCATGCAGAACGAGATGATGTGGCTGAATCTCTCATGGAAACTTGCACTCAGACTTTTAAATGTCTGGAAAAGAACTTGCGTCTCGTGTGGATTCTTCCCTTGTGACGCTTAAAAGAAATAATTACCATATGTAATGTCAACCGCTTAATCGTGCCTTCTGCGCTGATATTAAAAAAAAATTCATCTCACTTTAGTACCACATTGCATTTATGGCATCGTTTTGCTTCTTTTGAATCCATCAAACATTTAACCAACCCAAAGATGTCGCCCCAAGATGGTGAGGATGAAACGCCGGTGTGCTGAAAGCTCTTGGTATGTTTCCCCAGAGACGTCTGTGGCCTACTGCTCAATGCTGGTAGAGCCAAAATAAGCCTGTGCAGGTTTCAATAAGAGGAGTAAAATTATTGAGCGGATTGAGCAAGGAACTAAAGCAATGTACCAATTTGAGCTAATTTAGAAAACAAGCATGTGATGTACAAGGTACACAGAGGAAGCAGAATGCTGACAACCATGGCATCTAATATAATGTATTTAAACTTCAGCGTTTCCCATACATTCATTTATCTGTGGCTGCCCGCCATGAATAATTGCATCTGTTCCCCTGGCCCATAAACGACCAAGATATTTTGCCTAACTGGATTTGAACGCCAAGGAGTAAAAATATGTTTAATAGATGGCATCATAAATCACCATTTTAACACATCTCACACGAAATTGGGTCTGCCAGAGAATAAGAAGAAATAGAAGGAGGTATCAATGATACCAACTTAGCAACTTTTTTTTGCTAGATTTCGTGAGTGTTTAGCAAAAATATGTATTCAGTTTTTCAAAAAATGTGACTAACTACAAAGCTAGTACTCTTTTCTAGTCTTGTTGAATACCTTCACATATTCTGCATTTGTTTATGCATTTATCGCTTCTGTCAGTATTTAAACTCCTATATTTATTTGTAACTATAACTGTATTTAATCTAATCTACTATAACACATTCTTTATTTTCTATTTATTTTGTGTTTCCCTACTATAAAATGGTAACATGAGAACATGTTGCAAAACTGTCAAGCTTGCATTGGTTTGCAGTTGCACTGTCACTGTACAGACAGGGGGAAGGTTCGAGCTTCGAAGTGGCTTTCTCTGTCTGGAATTCACATAATCTCCCTGGTTTAGTTCTGGCTCGGTGTTGTAGGGTCCCTCTTGATTGTCTAATTCTTTAAAAGCTTGGCCAGTTTGGTCAAAACAGTAACATGGCCAGAACTGCTAGTTATTAGAGATCGACCGATTATGGGCGTCTGTATTTGGCATTTTGACGTGCATCGGTATCAGTCTTTATTCTTTTTCTTTTTTACAACTACATTAGCCGATACAATATATACACATATGATACTAGTATTTTCCATAAAGATTTTCCATATTTTGAATTGCAAATGTTGATGCTCCTCTTAGACACACGTAATAAAGGTGTTTGTGTGTTTGTTTGTGAAAAATTAACCACAACAATAGCACTGTATCAAACAGTTTGTCGCTGCTGGCCTGGAGTTTCCTCAAAAATAATGTTAAAACAACAATTAATAAAGCCTCATCCAGCTGTTTACGGACGCATACGATTCATGTTTAAATAATTTTTGCTGCAAATGAATATCGGCTCCAAATATCGGTTATAGGCCTCTTTTTGACTACTAACAATTGGTACCGGCCCTGAAAAAAACATCGGTCAATCTTTACTCGTTATGTATTTGTATGTTGTTGCCGCTAATAAAAAGTCCCATTTTACTCTAGGTGAACCTATTTACTCTAAACCTGAGATTTCCCTAATTGTAATCCCCTGAATCAGTGAATATTATTACATTGGGGTTGGGTCTCCTGTTTGATCACTGTAGATTGTTTTAGAGTTCACTAGGGCTGCAAGATTAGTTCACTGGGGCTGCAAGATTAATCGAAATCTAGTCGACATCAAGGTTTTAATTAGTGCAGTAAATAACCGCAAAAGGCTGTGGTTTTTTTTCTTCCCTTCGCCGTCACTGGCATTTGAGTGACAGACAGACATGTTCGCCTATCAGAATTGTTGAGCCTCTCGTTTATTCGTCTTTTGCAAATTTCAAACAGGAAGGAAGACTTGCTTTGTGCATCGCTCTATGCACCTGAGGGCGTTTATTTAACTGTATAATTAACTGAACAGAGTGACCCCTCTTTTCACTCATTCACAATCTTTGTCTCGGCGTAGACTAGAGCGGGGCTTCGCCGCCAACACACTAACAGTACAGAGAGCCTCACGACTCGCCAGTAAGAAGTGCTGCAAAGTAACACAAATTAGGTCGAATTAAAAAAAGAATATAAAGCTAAATGTCCCTTTGTAGGAATGTTTAAGCTTCAGATCGGATGGACGATGTGAGCCCGTCAAAACGGATGAACGAGCGAAAATGCCGTGATCACGCGATAGCAATACACAAAAAGACAAGGCCCAACATCATTTTTCCAACTAGGAAAAAAAAGTTCAATATCCATTTAGGTTAAATTTTTGCTTAAAGAAATGAGTCCATTTTATGTTTTGTTTGTTTATCTATTTAGGAAGTCAAAGTTATTTGCCTTCCACTTACAGTACAATAGTAAACAATTCTGCAATAATGAAAAAATAAAAGTTTATAATATTTTTAGATGAATACTTGCATTAATAATGTATATTATGATTACATTACATTACAAACACTGTATAGTTTTAATCAATTAGTTCTTAAATTAAAGGGCAAGATGTAGACAAAAGCTCTGAATCTGTCTGCATATTAGCCAAATATTTTTTTGAAGTAAATTATTGCATATTTTTAATGTTTGGCACATTGAGATTAGAATATATTGATTGACAATCCTACAGTAATCAGAATCAGAATCAGAATCAGAATAGTTTTATTGCCATTGTTTGAGAACGGGTTCACAAACTAGGAATTTTTCTTATATATAACACATATTTGGTAGTAAAAAGAGCTGTAACTGAGCTATCAGATAGACTTAGAAGGAATTCAAGGAGCTACTGTTAGGAGTTATTGTTCATTTGCCTGATGGCCGAGGGGAAAAAACTGTTCAGGTGGCGGGAGGTGTGGGTCTGGATGGAGCGTAGTCTCCTGCCTGAGGGGAGAGGGGAGAATAGTTTGTGTCCAGGGTGAGAAGAGTCAGCTGTGATCCGACCCACACGCCTCCTGGTCCTGGAGGAGAACAATAATATGTCTTCCTTCAATTGTTATTTTTGCAGTTGTATGCAATTTTATGGATAAGATATTAAAATGATAAATCAGATCGCAATTGCAACTTTGGAGAGAAAAATCGGAATTAGGTTTTTTCTCAAAATCGTGCAGCCTTGGAGTCCACTCATAGCCTCGGCTGAAGGTCAAAGGGTTGGTGTTGTCTTCACATGGCCTCTAGAACTCTCAGTATTACTGCAGCATGATTTGCCAATGTAAAAATTAAAATAATCTTTCAAGTGTAATGCTAGCTACCTATTTGGGATGATTTCATCGAAACACAATTATCTAATAGACACGGAAAATATTATTAACATCCAATTTGCTGACAGTTCGTATTTAGATTAGCCATACCACAACAACAGCTTTCTCACAGCAAATTTCATAAAAAACAGTTTCCAAAACTTACATTTAATGTAAAAAAACAAACCGTATGTAGGCGTCAATCTTTAACTAATACTAATGTTCTTTAAAGATAAGTGATTCTAGTCATTTGGGCCCAACCTGCAGACTTTGAACCATTACTGCTAAAAGTCTTAACTGTGTTCTTGGGCAATCCTCCCTTCGCAAAATACCTGCTTGTTTAGTCGGTTTCTTTGTTTTTTCCTTCATTTGTTCTCCCACTGCACCATATGTACAGCCCTCTGCTCCCTCCTCTTTTCCCATACAGCGTTAAAGCACTAGTGCTGAGTGAAAACAAGCTTAACTATATGCAACTCCCTACTCGGGATGGACTTTTTTTTTCTCGCCTTCTTCTTTTTCTCCCCTTCCTTCAATTTTTTGTGTTGAGAACTTGTTTGGCCACATACCTAAAATAGCTCTCTGACGTGTACAGTCCTGTTATGGAATGTTACTGTGGCTGTCCAGAGTTCTCTGTGGCAGGAAGTTATGCAAACATACTCTGCTGAGCACAGAGCCTTGTGATTAGGCTCCTGAAGGACTTGGTTCTCCACTCTTCTCTCCCCCCGCCTTTGGCTGCAGACTGGTAGAATACCTTATGGTCTACAACAGGGGTCACCAACGTGGTGCCCGCGGGCACCAGGTAGCCCGTAAGGACCAGATGAGTAGCCCGCTGGCCTGTTCTAAAAATAGCTCAAATAGCAGCACTTACCAGTGAGCTGCCTCTATTTTTTAAATTGTATTTATTTACTAGCAAGCTGGTCTCGCTTTGCTCGACATTTTTAATTCTAAGAGAGACAAAACTCAAATAGAATTTGAAAATCCAAGAAAATATTTTAAAGACTTGGTCTTCACTTCTTTAAATAAATTCATTATTTTTTTACTTTGCTTCTTATAACTTTCAGAAAGACAATTTTAGAGAAAAAATACAACCTTAAAAATGATTTTAGGATTTTTAAACACATATACCTTTTTACCTTTTAAATTCCTTCCTCTTCTTTCCTGACAATTTAAACCAATGTTCAAGTAAATTTATGTTTTATTGTAAAGAATAATAAATACATTTTAATTTAATTCTTCATTTTAGCTTCTGTTTTTTCGACGAAGAATATTTGTGAAATATTTCTTCAATCTTATTATAATTAAAATTCAAAAAAAATTATTTTGGCAAATCTGGAAAATCTGTAGAATCAAATTTAAATCTTATTTCAAAGTCTTTTGAATTTCTTTGAAAAAAATTTGTTCTGGAAAATCTAGAAGAAATAATGATTTGTCTTTGTTAGAAATATAGCTTGGTCCAATTTGTTATATATTCTAACAAAGTGCAGATTGGATTTTAACCTATTTAAAACATGTCATCAAAATTCTAAAATTAATCTTAATCAGGAAAAATAACTAATGATGTTCCAAAAATTATTTTTTTCAAATTTTTTCAAAAAGATTCGAATTAGCTAGTTTTTCTCTTCTTTTTTTCGATTGAATTTTGAATTTTAAAGAGTCGAAATTGAAGATAGACTATGTTTCAAAATGTAATTGTCTTTTTTTGTGTTTTCTCCTCTTTTAAACCATTCAATTAAGTGTAAATATCATTAATTATTAATAATAACATAGAGTTAAAGGTAAATGGAGCAAATTGGCTATTTTTGGCAATTTATTTAAGTGTGTATCAAACTGGTAGCCCTTCGCATTAATCACTACCCAAGAAGTAGCTCTTGGTTTCAAAAAGGTTGGTGACCCCTGGTCTACAACAAGGCCCACTTTTTTCCTTCCAGACTTTTGGTTTGGCCTGTAGAGTCTCTTTCATGGTTGGTTCCAGAAGTATTTGGACAATGGCAAGAATTTGATTTGAAGGAAATTGAGATCTTATGATCTAGTGACGACTTGACTCAAGACTATTTAAATGGGTTATACTTGTATAGCGCTTTTCTACCTTCAAGGTACTCAAAGCGGTTTGACAGTATTTCCACATTTACCCATTCACACACACATTCACACACTGATGGCGGGAGCTGCCATGCAAGGCGCTAACCAGCAGCCATCAGAGGCAAAGGGTGAAGTGTCTTGCCCAAGGACACAACGGACATGACTAGGAAGGTAGAAGGTGGGAATTGAACCCCAGTAACCAGCAACCCTCCGATTGCTGGCACAGCCACTCTACCAACTTCGCCACGCCGTCCCGTATTTATTGTTTTGCATGTATGGACACATTAACAATAAGAAATCTTTCAAGTCAAGTAAGGGCCGCCGTGAATAAATTCTGATTGCCACAAATAGATTTGGTGCTACCCGTTTGCCCTTACTCTTACTCTTACTCTTACTCTTTGCGCACCAGGTTAATTGGTTCTGGTACAGAGCTTGTTACCCCAAATACTCATATCTCAAACCAACAATCTCCATTTACATTATTTTAAATCAATTTAATCTGCTGAGGCCCCCTTAAAAGACCAACATTTTAAGATGTAAAATGCTTTTTAGCATTTAAAACAGGGGTCCCCAAACTTTTTGACTCGTTCTGGGAGCCTAGCAATTTGGTTAAAACTGTGTGTGCGTGTGTGTGTGTGTGTGTGTGTGTGTATATATATATATATATATATATATATATATATATATATATATATATATATATATATATATATATATATATATATATATATATATATATATACACAATATTATATATATATATATATATATACACATATATATATACCTGTGTATATATATATATATATATATATATATGGGCTGGGCGATATATCAATATGCGCGATACACTACCGTTCAAAAGTTTGGGGTCACCCAAACAATTTTGGGGAATAGCCTTCATTTCTAAGAACAACAATAGACTGTCGAGTTTCACATGAAAGTTCTCTTTTTCTGGCCATTTTGAGCGTTTAATTGACCCCACGAAAGTGATGCTCCAGAAACTCAATCTGCTCAAAGGAAGGTCAGTTTTGTAGCTTCTGTAACGAGCTAAACTGTTTTCAGATGTGTGAACATGATTGCACAAGGGTTTTCTAATCATCAATTAGCCTTCTGAGCCAATGAGCAAACACATTGTACCATTAGAACACTGGAGTGATAGTTGCTGGAAATGGGCCTCTATACACCTATGTAGATATTGCACCAAAAACCAGACATTTGCAGCTAGAATAGTCATTTACCACATTAGCAATGTATAGAGTGTATTTCTTTAAAGTTAAGACTAGTTTAAAGTTATCTTCATTGAAAAGTACAGTGCTTTTCCTTCAAAAATAAGGACATTTCAATGTGACCCCAAACATTTGAACGGTAGTATATATCGTGGGTTTGTCTCTGTGCGATATAGAAAATGACTATCGTGATATTCGAGTATGCGTTCTCACGCAGTTGCTTTTAGCTGCGGACATTACACTACAGGCTCTCTGCGCTCTTTCTCTCCTTCTCACAGACAGACAAGCACACCTTCTACACACGTCACATACTGTCACGATATACGTCACATACGTATACCCCCTCACATGAGAGGTAGCAGCATGGGTAACGTTAGCTGTGATGCTAGCGGTAATACGAGAGAAAGAAGGTGCGAATCTGGTAACAAATGAAGGAATAATTAATTCCCCAAAAAAACAGCAGAGGGTCCATCGTCTGGCAGTGGTTTGGCTTCAAGTGGGAATATGTCAAACAGACAACCGTAATTTGTCAAGTGTGGGGCGAAAGCGTTGCTATAAAAAGTAGCATTACTGCTAATATGTAGCATCAATCACACCTGTTAAAGTACCAATGATTGTCACACACACACACTAGCTAGAGAATGAACAGTGCTTACTCCGCATGTCAGTTTCAACATCTCCGTTCGGTGCCACACGCCCACACCATCAAAATTCCGAGGCAAACATTTCCAGATCAACACCGTATGAAAAAAATAGTAATTTTTTAGTTGTGATTTCCTTCTCTGCATTAATGTTTTATAGTAGCATATATTAATGCAGTATGAAGAAGAATGTTTTAATGTAGACACATAGAATCATCATACTGCTGTGATTATATGCATCAAGTGTTCATTCAAGGCTAAGGCAAAATATCGAGATATATATCGTGTATCGCAATATGGCCTTAAAATATCGCAATATTAAAAAAAGGCCATATCGCCCAGCCCTAATATATATACATATATACAGTATATATATATATAGAGTGTGCACCGTTATCGATGGGGAAATTCATTTTTAGACCATATGATTTGCCTGAGCGGCTAGGAGACACCGAGAGTAACAAGCGGTAGAAAATGGATTAGAAAAGACAGACTTTAAAAAATAATATTTGTTTTCAAACTTGGGACTCCCCGCGGGCCAGATTTTGGAAGCTGGCGGGCCGTAGTTTGGGGACCACTGATTCAAAACAAACTTTCAGTCTATGAATCTTGTATCAAAAACAATATAATGTACTGTACTACAACTACAGTTGTTTTAATAAATAATGATTAAAGTACAGCATTTACCCTGACAAACTGCTTCTCCATCAAACTTACCTTCAGGAGTTTCTCCATATTCTCATTGTTTAATGTTCGCCGTTCAGAAATTGTTGTCACGCTGTTAGCATTCTGCTTCAGTATGGTATATCATCTGCTGTTCCTTATCAGCACTGTCCTTCACATGCACTTTCTTTTTTCCATTTTTGGATAAACAATGTTATGTCTTGCTAGCTATAAACCAACAGGCTACCGGGTGAGACGCAGGATATTTTATTCGGCTCTTTACGAGGTTCGCCGTGACATTTAAAGGGGAACATTCTTTTTTTTAAAAGAATCTACCTCTGCCTATTATGCAGAAACTTTGTGAGAGACGAGAACACATGTATGTATGTACTGTATGTATGTATGCATGTATGTATGTATGTATGTATGTATGTATGTATATATATATATATATATATATATAATATATATATTATATATATAATATATATAATATATATATATATATATATATATATATATATATATATATATATATATATATATATATAATATATATATATATATATATATATATATATATATATATATATATATATATATATTGCACTTTAATTTTTAATTATTGGCTCGTTCTGGGAGCCTAGCAATGTTGCTAATGGGAGTCATCTATTTTGCCTCTACATCACTCTAAAAATGCACCCAAAAAACGCCAACAATACTCAATTTACATCTTGTGACCTGAATATTAACAAAGTATTAGCAACATTGTTATTATTAGCGTTTTAGTTAACTAGCTTGTGCAGCTGCAGTATAGACATACTGAGCTGCTGCATCATGATCACCTCTGAGTTGGTAAAAGTTAATTCTAAAAGATGTATCATATCTCTCACCTTTATAGTAGAACGTTGTGGCCATAAACTGAGAAGTTGGTCATCATCTGTGACATTAAATTGGCGGGAAAGACACAAAATGACGCTCGTTTGCAGCACCTATCTTTTTTTGTTTTTAAACTTTTTGTATGGATTATGATTAATTTATTCATCTAAACGGTAAGATATGAACAATCAGCATCCTAGTGAGAGCAGATATTGTACAGTCAGTGCATATTTTATTATGTTTGTTGTGTCTCATGAAGTATGTCATTAGTAGTATTGTTGTTGAAGGAAATAGTGAACGTTGTAATGCATCTGTGAAATTATGCCGTCTTATGCTTAAAATGGCCAAAATATGTAAATATTACATGTTATTGTGAATGTGCCTGTTACTACATTACATGTATACTTACATCGTGTATGTTTGGATTTTTTTAAAGCGCTTTATAGGCGAAAGAGAGCAAATCCTATTTACTCTATTGTTAGCTAACTTTTATTTGCTTAAATTCGAGAGGTTTAATGCATAAAAAAGAGACATGTGTGCTTAACACACATAAGGCTTGTGAATTATAGGCAATATTAGAAAAAAGTGTAGTTCCCCTTATAAGCATAACAATTAGCCGAGATACAAGTTGTATCCCAAAGTTGGAAGTTTGAGGCACTTGTAAGCCAAGATACCACTGTTTAATTGGACTGTCTATGAATGTAGCGTATTGTTACAACCCCATTCATTAGGTGGCAATATGCATCATACCTCTACTTCTTAAAACACCTCATACGCACATGGTCTGCCAGAGAATAAAAAGACTTAGCAGAGCAGATTAGTGTTGCCAAATTAACAACTTTTTTGCTTGTTTTGCCAGTATACTCTTCTTGGTAAATAAATACTTTTGGAGAGTCTGACATGAAAACACATATTACTGATACCTGCAAATTAGACCTGGGCGATATGGCCTAAAACAACATTTCACCAACAATTTGATTTACGATTTTTTCTGATTTCTTTTCCACTATTTTTTAAAATAAATAATTGAATACAAATGACAGAGATAATTCAAAATACGTTTTTTTCTCTATTTAATCAAAAACTAGTACCGTAGTTTCCGCACTATAAGGCGCACCGGATTATAGGGCGCACCTTCAATGAATGGCATATTTTAAAACTTTGTTCATATATAAGGCGCCACCGCATTATAAGGCGCACCGCATTATAAGGCGAATAGAATAGACGCTACCGTAGAGACTGGGGTTACGTTATGCATCCATTAGATGGAGCTGCGCTAAAGGGAATGTCAACAAAACAGTCAGATAGGTCAGTCAAACTTTATTAATAGATTACAAACCAGCGTTCTGACAACTTTGTTCACTCCCAAAATGAATAAACCGCTGTTTTATTATTTTCCCCGAGGTAAAGTCAGTGACGTGGTGTTTTGTTTCTCTTTTAACAACAGCAAGGTATAACATGTAGTGCAACATTTATATCACATAGTGGAGGGGAACTTTTCCCGGATTCAATAAACACGTAAAAAACAGTCATACTGTTACGGTAAGTCAAACGTTAGTGCAATCACAATATAGTATCACTCCAAATAGTGCAGAGCAATAACAATATATCAATAATTAAACGTTGCTGAAACGTTAATGTCAAACAACACAACACACAAAATAAACATGTAAAGCTCACTTTATGAAGTTATTCCTCATCCACAAATCCCTCAAATTCTTCTTCTTCAGTGTCCGAATTACATAGTTGGGCGAATACGGAATATGGAAGTCGTCATTAATCGAGTGAGTGTCGCTGCTGCTCTATTCCCGTGTTCTACTGTGTGACCGATCGTCTTAAGTTTAAACTTTGCTTCGTAAGCGTATCTCTTAATAGGAGCCATTTTGGGGTCTTTACATAAACAAACAAATGGAAATGAAACGGCACGCCTCGCGCAGTCATATATCCCAGCATGCACCGCACGCTTCTTCTACGGGGGAAAATGAAGTCAGCAGCTGCTTACCGTAGTTGCGATTGATTGATTGATTGAAACTTTTACCTGTTAAAGGCTCAATTTTGGTCCATATATAAGGCGCACTGTCAGCTTTTGCCAAAATTGGAGGTTTTTAGGTGCGCCTTATAGTGCGGAAAATACGGTAGATTGAAATGATACCGCATACGCTGCATTTTACTCTTAGCAAAATTCTAATTTGTATAATCCATCCATCCATCCATTTTCTATGTCGTTCTTTTTAAACCAGATTGTACTTTCTATGGAATAATTTTCAAATAATTAAATCAAGAGCTTCTATTGGGAAGCAATACTTCTGCCTGAATAGAATACATTTGACAAAAATGTAGCATTGCACATTGCATGCAAACAAACAATCTCCAAGATTGAGATCAATAAAGTTCAGACTTCTGTCTTCAACAACATACTTTTGTAAATAAAAATTTAGTATTATACAATGTATCCAAATAGATAATGAAGTAAAACATTGAGAGGACAATACATTGTTTCAGTAAGTGGATAAAGTAAATACAACCTTTTTCATTCACACATCTTGGTGGTGTGCCAAGCAACTGCTTTAGTGATCGCTCTACGCATTGTGCTTCTTATCATACATGGCATCTTCATACATACCTTATGTAAATTATTCCACCATAGTAAGGTGATTTTTTTTTAGCCCGTAGTTGTTTTGTTGTTGCGTCTTGTTTGCCTTGTAAAGTGTTGTATATCCCACACTCGGCTGGAGGCTTTGATTTCAGATGCAGGACTAAGTTTGTTGTGCTGCTGCCTTTTGGAAACACATTTTGCTGAGTGCAATCACGTGTTTCATGCCTTTTGCCGCTAAACCAAAGTAATGGCAATACTTTTCTTTTCTTTGGAACAAATGTCTCGCTCTCGTTAGCATTAGCCTTTTTTTTGGTATGTGTGCCGCTAAGGAAGTAAGGTGACGGCACAAACTACAGAAGCTCCTGAGGGGCAAAAAGTCTGGCAGAGCAAAAAGAGAAAAACAATTTATTTAAAAAATTTTTTAAATCGTCTGCAACAAAAACCTCGGAATGTAGCAATAAAATTGATATATATCGCCCAGGCCTACTGCAAATTAGAAACAATGTTAAAAGCATCGTATTGCAGTTTCCTAATAGACTTCTGGTGACGATCATGGATGATATTATGTCACTTGACTAAACAAAAAAGTTTAAATCTCACAAATACTTAGATTCATGTCTACAAAAACATGTCCTTTCACTTTCTAAAATTAAAAGGCAATGTAAAAAGGATTGCCAAATAGAATTAGACAAAGGAACATTGACCAAGGTTCTGGAGGGGGTTCACAAATCTTCAATGTGTGCTCGACTCGCTCTTATTCAATTTAAAGTGGTGCATCGAGTAATGACGGCAGGACGGCATTACTCCTACCCTTAATTAGCTAAAGTCTTCTCACTAATTATCTCAACATGCGATAGGTCCAAAGTGATGGATGCAACCATGGTTCACATGATTGGATCCAGTCCAAGCCTGGAAATTGGCAGGGAATTTTTTAATTTCATCAGCCATTATCGGAATTAAAATCGGTCTGGAACCATTGATTTTCATATTTAAAAAAGGCAACTTTTCTCAATGGGCTAGTGCTTGAGTAGTGGTTATAATGATCTACTTTAGTAAATATTTAATTGTTTAAAAATACTAAATACTTTTATCATATGTGTATATGTTGTATCTGCTGATGTAGTTCTGTTGTACTTCATTTAGCACCTCACCACCACCAAGAGATTGCAGTGCTGTGGCAAACACTGTGATCCAAAGCATATCAGATCACGTAAGGAGGCACTTCTTGATAATGTTAAAACACACCAACTTTTTTTCCATGGCTACGTCGGTCACCTGATCTAAACCCGATGGAGTTGCTTTTCAGATAGCATGTAGCTGCAAGTGAAGGCCTGGCAACGCATAACCATAGACTCCAGAGAAAAAATTAAAACGCTAATCAAAGATCCACGCTCTGCCGTTTTTAGGAATCAGAATGTTTGTTGCTCCCAGTTTTTTGCCTGATTCGGCGCTCCTTAAAGGCCTACTGAAATGAATTTTTTTTATTTAAACGGGGATAGCAGATCCATTCTATATGTCATACTTGATCATTTCGCGATATTGCCATATTTTTGCTGAAAGGATTTAGTATAGAACAACGTCGATAAAGTTCGCAACTTTTGGTCTCTGATAAAAAAAAGCCTTGCCCCTACCGGAAGTAGCGTGACGTATTCAGTTGATTGCCTCTTCATATTTTGCTATTGTTTTCAATGCAGCTAGAGCGATTCGGACCGAGAAAGCGACGATTACCCCATTAATTTGAGCGAGGATGAAAGATTTGTGGATGAGGAACGTTAGAGTGACGGACTAGAATGCAGTGCAAGACATATCTTTTTTCGCTCTGACCGTAACTTAGGTACAAGCTGGCTCATTGGATTCCACACTCTTTCCTTTTTCTATTGTGGATCACGGATTTGTATTTTAAACCACCTCGGATACTATATCCTCTTGAAAATGAGAGTCGAGAATGCGAAATGGACATTCACAGTGACTTTTATCTCCACAACAATACATCGACGAAACACGTTAGCTACGGAGCTAACGTGATAGCATCGTGCTTAACTGCATATAGAAACAAAATAAATAAATCCCTGACTGGAAGGATAGACAGAAGATCAACAATACTATTAAACCATGGACATGTAAATACACGGTTAATGCTTTCCAGCCTAGCGAAGGTTAACAATGCTGTTGCTAACAACGCCATTGAAGCTAACTTAGCTAGGGAGCTAACGGGATAGCATCGGGCTCAAATGCAGATAGAAACAAAATACATAAACCCCTGACTGGAAGGATAGACAGAAAATCAACAATACTATTAAACCATGAACATGTAAATACACGGTTAATGCTTTCCAGCTCGGCGAAGCTTAAAAATGCTGTTGCTAACGACGCCATTGAAGCTAACTTAGTAACGGGACCTCACAGAGCTATGATAAAAACATTAGCGCTCCACCTACGCCAGCCAGCCCTCATCTGCTCATCAACACCCGTGCTCACCTGCGTTCCAGCGATCGACGGAAGGACGAAGGACTTCACCACGATCATCCGTGCGGTCGGTGGCTAGCGTCGGCTAGCGCATCTGCTATCCGAGTCAAAGTCTTCCTGGTTGTGTTGCTGTAGTCCGCCACTAATACACTGATCCCACCTACAACTTTCTTCTTTGCAGTCTTCATAGTTCATTAAACAAATTTCAAAAGATTCACCAACACAGATGTCCAGAATACTGTGGAATTATGAGATGAAAACAGCTATTTTGTATTGGATTCAATGGGGTACTGATACTTCTGTTTCACTGGCTACGTCACGCGCATACGTCATCATCCAAAGGCGTTTTCAACCGGAAGTTTAGCGGGAAATTTAAAATTGCACTTTATAAGTTAAGCCGGCCGTATTGGCATGTGTTGCAATGTTAAGATTTCATCATTAATATATAAACTATCAGACTGCGTGGTCGGTAGTAGTGGGTTTCAGTAGGCCTTTAACCTGTGGTCTTTACTAAAGCGGTCCTTATTCCTAAGTGTAAAGGCCATATATTTATGAAGCCACTTTAAATACAGGTGAAAATCTATTCTTGTATCACATCTTCATTTTTTTCTTTTCAAATGTAACTTGACGCTGTATAGTATAAAGCAGGGGTTCTCATACTTTTTTCACCAAGTACCACCTCAGAAAACGCTCCATAATGACCAACATTAAAATACAGTAGCGTAGTAGGCCTTAGTAATCATTAAATAAGGCAGAGGTTTAATTTAACAAGTATATTTAATATTTTTGGCCTCTGTAACATTACACAGTTTGACAACTAACACTGTTTTTGAATATAGGAAAATAAAACAAGTGATTCTCTGGCGTACCACTAGATGGTACCACGGTTTTAGAGAATCATTGGTATAAAGGGAACCACTATCATTGTCCAAATACTTCTGGATCTAACTATATGTTGCTTGGTGTCCTCCCTACTAGTAAATCTTTGCCTCACATTTTCCACCTTTTCCCTATATCTCTCGCCCACCCCCACGAAACCTTGTTTTGTCTCCTGGTGTGGGGGTTATGGCCCTGATCTCCTGTGTTGAGCCCGCAGCATAAGCAATGCTATTTAAGTGGCTTCCTTGTTTTGTCTGAGCCGCTGGGGCATCAGTGGTTCTCTCCTGTCATTGTTTAAATAGTTACTTGTGGGCCACCAACTAACCAAATTACCAGATCAGTTAGTAGTTATGAGAAATGTATGCATTTATCAGACTAGCAGTATGGAGCGCTCCAGGTATTTGTGTCCCTATCTCGTTCCAGTCATTCTGGATTATGGAAGATTAGAATAAATCCTGCTATTAACATTTATGCCCATGCCTAATCTGAGACAGGATAGCCCTCATTATTTCATTTGCAGTGGCCACCATCACAGTAATGTCACAAAATGATGTATTTATCCAGTGAGAGTGGTCCTAAATATGGTCAGGAAGTTTGGAGGTGGTAGCAGCTCCTGTAATTCAAGAATGTGTCGCTGGCAAGCCTGTATTACAAATCCACACCGACTATTGAGAGGCACCACCCTGCTCCCTCAGTCAGTCATCAAAATGTACTTAGTTGCTTCACATGCTTTAATTAGAAACTTGGTGGGAAA
This sequence comes from Entelurus aequoreus, assembly GCF_033978785.1. Lineage (NCBI taxonomy): Eukaryota > Metazoa > Chordata > Actinopteri > Syngnathiformes > Syngnathidae > Entelurus > Entelurus aequoreus. The sequence goes on from NC_084746.1 coordinate 24,720,875, forward strand.
TCAAGCCTTTGGTCACCCCAACCCAAAATCAACCAGCCACTTGATTCTTAATGCACGCAAAGGTTTTCCACTGCTTAGTCAAGAGCGTAAACATATTTGGCCTGTAATAACAGATTATGACTCCTCATGGCTTGGCAGTTGCAACTGGATATCATGTCCTTAAGGCACATTTACACAAATCTACATCAAAACGGGAGCTAATTCAGGGATGGGCTTGTGATATCCTCACAACAGTGGATATGAATGACTCATTTCACAACATCAGGAAAAGGACATGATAAATAGGGGTGTCACAGATATTGGAGCCTTTAGTGTTGGTAGAACAATTTTACACACTTGTATTATTTTGTAGAGTGGAATGTCGAAAAAGTGAAATTACTTGGAGAACAATGGTAGGTTTGAAAAACACCAACCTATTTATTTATCAACCGTCTGGAATGGATTCATGTTGTCTCTAAGTTGAAGTGGAGTGTATGACTGTGTGATATAGAGGAAAAAGGGATCAAGATTATTTTTTCATATCATCCAATCTCGATTAATATCACCATTTTTTTACATTGTTTTCAACCTGCCAGTTTTAAAGCGTTTAATAAACCAGGGATTAGTTTACCATTTTAACATACCGTATTTCCTTGAATAGCCGCAGGGGCGCTAATTAATTTAAAACCTCTTCTCACCCCTGCGTTTACCAAAAGCAGGCGAGATTGCCATGCATGCGGTAATTATTTTAAAACCTCTTCTCACTCCGGCGCTTACCTTATCATGAAAACCACATTTAATAAAAAAAACGTTATTATGGTCTTACCTTTAGGTATAAATGAGTCCATGCCAGCTCCTTTTGAAGAAAAGCATCAATATAGAAGTCTTCCTTCAGTTTTAAAAGTCTCTCTGTCTCGATGGAGATCTTCCTTTTAAGTATTACCTCATGCTTCGATTGAAAGTCCAGTTTAGAAAACTGTTTTATTTTAGATATGTAATCCTCCATGGTAAAATAAATGGCTGCGCACTATTGCTGCTGCTGTTGTCTTCTTCTGCAGCACAGGTCTTCTGCAGTACCAGCAGTCGCAAGAAGGATCACTAGCGCTCTCTACCACCAGGAGGCGGGAGTCATTTAATGACTCATGCTTGACCCGGCGGAAGTGCCAAGCATGCGCTAATTATTTTGCGAAACGAGTTTGACCCGGCTGTAATTCTAGGCATGCGAATACCATATTCCCGGCGCCAATTCAAGGAAATACGGTAGTGAGTAAATAAAGGACATTTGGTTTAGAAAGCACAATAACAACAATATACTAATACATTTGAGTGGAAATGCTTTAAAGTAAAATAAAGCACACAAAAGAATGCATCAGTTTTTACAATTTACCTATGAAAATCGGTGGTTGCGTCAACAACTGGCTAGCATAGGCAGTAGTAGCACTGTGTTTTTCAACACAGCTTTTGGACGACAAAATTAGTCATTCAATTTGCAAAATAAACATATCAACTGACACGTGGGAGTCATTTGGGAACTGTTCGGCTATGTATTTTTTAGATAGTTTTGTAGTTTGAAGTGGCCACACGTCCTGGAGACATCGCCTGAGAAGGGTGCAGGTCTGGCGCCTAGAGTGCTGGCCAGGCTCCATTGAAGAGTGTCAAGTGTATGGTCCCCATAAACATGATTTCCCCTTTTACTCACGATGACAGCATCTCAGTCACATTACGCTGATTTCCGCTACTTTCCACATTTAATAGTAGATTCTGTTTTTAGCAAGCAAATCCTTGATTCTTTCTGTGATTCCGTTTGATGCTTGAATCATAGGGCCCTGGATAACTTCCAATTATGGCTGACATTTATTTTGCCAGTTTAGCTTCAACTTTGTTCATTCTGTTCATATTGATGATTCTGTTGTCTTCTGCATACCTTGTGACGGTAAGTGGGGCGGCAAAATGTTGACTCCGATTGCCTGTCCTGCCATGTTTGATCAAGTTAGTATATGCTCATAGATCACAGTGATCAACCGGAAATTTTCCACGATCATAAAATGCGGCATTTATGCTAATACTCTCGAAGTGTTAGTTCTAGGTTTGGTTCTAACTAGGGATGATACTCGAAACCGGTTTTCCCGGTTGTTCGATAAGAAAAGAACCGAGTCCTAGGACTCGAATACCTTTTTGAGAACCGGTACCCGTTATCGAGACCACTATAGTAAAGTAAAAGAGTTGGTTCTTTATTCGAATCCCTGGAATCCCGTCCTGACCAGAAATGCTCCGTGTGACATCACTAGAAATTACGTCACATAGCTCAGTCATTAGGCGCAGATAGCGAAAGCAGGAAAACAATGGACCGGAAAAAGCGCTCCAAGGTGTAATAAAGTTAAAAACAAAAGGTATAATCCAATGAATAACTTTACTGAGAGATTTGACCAGCGTACAAACACAGAAAGCTAGGAGTATCCAACGATGATTTCAAATTAGAAATGGTCATAGCTGATGAGGTGTTTAAAAAATTGAGCGCGCTCCACCCAAACAAGGCCACCGGCCTTGACAATATTCCCTCCAGATTCCTCAGGGACTCTGCCACCATCATTGCCCCGGTCATCACGCACATAATAAACCTATCAATTACACAAGGCCAAGTACCAAAAGATTTTAAGATAGCAAGAGTAACTCCCCTCTTTAAAAAAGGAAGCAAATTGGAACCTGGCAACTACCGACCTGTTTCTATTCTCAGTTCCATTTCGAAAGTAATGGAGAAAATAGTTTATGAACAGGTCGATAGTTACCTTGCCACTAATAAACTCATGTACACATTCCAATCCGGCTTCAGAACTAACCACTCCACTGACACATGCCTTCTCTATCTGACCGACCACATCAAACATGAGGTGGACGCGGGCAAATACTGCGGCATGGTCATGCTGGACCTTCAGAAGGCCTTTGACACCGTTAACCACGCTATACTGTTGAATAAGCTCAGAGCAATCGGTTTTAACAAAACCTCATGGAGCTGGATGCAATCTTACTTGGAGGGGAGGGAGCAGGTGGTAGAGGTAAACAGCACCGTGTCCCCCCCCCCCCTCTCGGTGAGCTGTGGAGTCCCCCAAGGCAGTATATTGGGACCTCTACTCCTAATATACATAAACGACTTGTCATCGGCATGCGACTGTGAATTGTTTTTGTTTGCGGATGACTCTGCCCTGCTGGTATCCGACAAGGACAAGTCACAGGTGGAGAAAATCCTCAGTGCTGAGCTCTGTAGAACTTGCACCTGGCTCGCTGACAACAAGCTACCCATACACTTGGGTAAAACGGAATCCATCCTGTTTGGGTCCCACAAAAACCTTAAGAACGTCAATGACTTCACTATAAAAGTGGGTGACATTGTTATCACCAGGAAAGATGAGGTCACCTACCTAGGTTCCATTCTAGAGGCTAACCTTTCGTGTGATAAAATGGCAACCAAGGTAATCAAAAAGGTTAACCAACGAACGAGATTTCTCTATAGAATCTCCTCTCTGGTCAACAAAAGCACCATGAGGATTCTGGCGGGAACTCTCGTTCAACCCTTTTTCGATTACGCATGCACCTCCTGGTACCCTAGCACCTCCAAAACCCTCAAATCTAAACTCCAAACATCCCAGAACAAGCTGGTCAGATTACTTCTAGACCTCCACCCCAGATCCCACCTCACTCCTACCCACTTCTCCAAAGTGGGCTGGCTCAGGGTGGAGGACAGAGTAAAACAACTTGCACTGAGCCTAGTCTATAAAATCCGCTACACCTCCCTGATACCGAAGTACATGTCAAACTACTTCCTTAACGTAAATGACCGCCATAACCACAACTTTAGGGGGAGCTCCACTAACCACGTTAAACCCAGATTCCGAACTAACAAAGGTCTTAACTCATTCTCTTTCTATGCCACAACAATGTGGAATGCGCTCCCAACACGTATAAAAGAAAGGGCATCTCTATCCTCCTTCAAAACCGCAATAAAAGTTCACCTCCAGGCAGCTACAACCCTAAACTAACACCCTCCCCGGATTGCTAATAATCAAATGTAAACAATCAAATGCAGATACTTTTTCTTATGCCTTCTGGTCTCTCTCTCTCTCTCTCTCTCTCTCTCTCTCTCTCTCTCTCTCTCTCTCTCTCTCTCTCTCTCTCTCTCTCTCTCTCCCCACTACTTGCTGTCCATATCCTACCCCCTCCACACCCCTGATTGTAAATAATTAAATGTGATTATCTTGTGTGATGACTGTATTATGATGATAGTATATATCTGATAGTATATATCTGTATCATGAATCAATTTAAGTGGACCCCGACTTAAACAAGTTGAAAAACTTATTTGGGTGTTACCATTTAGTGGTCAATTGTACGGAATATGTACTTCACTGTGCAACCTACTAATAAAAGTCTCAATCAATCAATCAATGACGAACACTTTTACGACCAACCGGAAACATAGCAACCAGGCTAGCAACGCACCTCCTTTACGGCAGCTGTCGCAACGTTCTTAAAGCAACCGCAGCACATACATATATATGACATCTCCCTTTTTTAACTTTTGTTTTTCTTTCCTTGTAAACAAAACAAAATCACACTGTATATGTTTTGTCTGTCTAATTATAAATAATGCAGACGAGGCGTGTTGGCTGAGTTCTTGACGTTTACTTTCACAGCGTGCTCATAACCTCATTCTTAGCTGTCGGGTGGCAACATGCAACAACACTTTTCGGGGCTACCGCGCATGCTCGTCACTCCCGATGCATGCTGGATAGTGTAGTTGTTATTTTCCCTAGCTCATAACATCACATCTTTTCCCCTATAAAGAAAGATTTTAACTCAATAAAGTGTATTTCTTTTTTTAGCTTTACCTTTTCATTTTTTAGCATTGTAACCACATTTGCAAACAACTTTTCTCTTCATAGAATTTTCTTTCAATAGACAAATAAAGTGCAAAAATGTCAAAGCATCATAACAAACAGTTATGTCAAATAGCAGCAGAAGTGCCCTTTTTGGAGAGCTGTATTATTTTCAGTTTTGTGCCCAAGGGACTGATTTTATTTAACACTATATTATTAATTATACACCTATAGTGATCACAGAGACAGGTTGTTTTTGTGTTACTGTATATATTTGTTTTTTTTTGAAAAATCCCACTTAATATACTTTGGGTAACAACAGTCAATATTTATTTATTTATTTATTTATTTTTTAGGGGGGTAACAGTCAATATTTATTTATTTATTAGATTTTATTTTTTTCTTATATAATAAAAGTGAGCTTTTGTTAAACCAAATATTGTGTGTTTTTTTCCATATACAACAACCTATCTGGACTCGATAAGAGAATTGATAAAGAATCGGTTCGATAAGAGGATTCGATAATAGGCTCGAACTCGATAATTTCTTATCAAACATCATCCCTAGTTCTAACTACCCATGGGAGAACCATTAGCTAAACCCCTTTGAAACTTTGTGTTAGCTGGGTTGGCGTGGACACACACAGAGGAGGTAGGAGAGGACAAGTTATGCTAGCCACAGCACTAAGCTAGCTTGAGTGTGAAATAGTGAAACACGAAAATAATAAGTGCTTTGTACATTTCAACAGAAGGCTAATACAGCAGAGGGTAACCAGCTAAGAAGAGAACATTAAGCAGTAGATTAATAAATCAGGAGAGACAATAATATTCACACAGTACGGCTAGACGTCTCTCAGCAATATATTTGAGTAGCAAGTTGACACGCCTTTGATACGCAAGTTTATGGCGATTAGGGCCAAAATGTCTGAACATTCTGTGGTTTTAGAAGTCACAAAAATAAATAATGGATGCCTCGCCAAGTAGGGACTTTTATTTAATGTTCTACTTGGCAAATAAAACATATATAGTCTTTCATGTATACAGTGCATCTGGAAAGTATTCACAGCGCTTTAGTTATGTTACAGCCTTATTCCAAAATGGAATAAATACATTTTGTCCTCAAAATTATCCACACTATGCCCCATAATGACATTGTGAAAACAGTTTTTAGAGCTTCTTGCAAATTAATTAAAAATAAAAAAGTAAGAAATCATATATACATAAGTATTTGTAGCTTATACCCAATACTTAGTTGATGCACCTTTTGCAGCAATTACACCCTCAAGTCTTTTTGAATATAAAGCCACGTGCTTGGAACACCTATCTTTGGCACTTTCACCCATTCCTCTTTGCAGTATCTCTCAAGCTCCATCAGGTTGGCTGGAAAGCGTTGATGCACAGCCATTTTCAGATCTCTCCAGAGATGTTGAATGCGATTCAAGTCTGGGCGCTGACTTGGCCATTTGAGGACATTTACAGAGTTGTCCTGATGCCATTCCTTGGCTTCTTGCAAATTAATTAAAAATAACAAAGTAAGAAATCACATATACATAAGTATTTGTAGCTTATACCCAATACTTAGTTGATGTACCTTTTGCAGCAATTACAGCCTCAAGTCTTTTTGAATATAAAGCCACGTGCTTGGAACACCTATCTTTGGCACTTTCACCCATTCCTCTTTGCAGTATCTCTCAAGCTCCATCAGGTTGGCTGGGAAGCGTTGATGCACAGCCATTTTCAGATCTCTCCAGAGATGTTGAATCCGATTCAAGTCTGGGCGCTGACTTGGCCATTTGAGGACATTTACAGAGTTGTCCTGATGCCATTCCTTGGCTTCTTGCAAATTAATTAAAAATAACAAAGTAAGAAATCACATATACATAAGTATTTGTAGCTTTTACTCAATACTTAGTTGATGCACCTTTTGCAGCAATTACAGCTTCAAGTTTTTTTTAATATAAAGCCACATGCTTGGAACACCTATCTTTGGCACTTTCACCCATTCCTCTTTGCAGTATCTCACAAGCTCCATCGGGTTGGCTGGAAAGCGTTGATGCACAGCCATTTTCAGATCTCTCCAGAGATGTTGAATCCGATTGAAGTCTGTGCGCTGACTTGGCCATTTGAGGACATTTACAGAGTTGTCCTGATGCCATTCCTTTGATATTGGCTGTGTGCTTAGGGTCCTTGTCTGCTTAAAGATGAACCGTCACCCCGTCTGAGTTCAAAAGCGCTCTGGAGCAGATTTTCATCCAGGATGTCTCTGTACATTGCTGCATTCATCTTTCCCTCCATCCTGACTAGTTTCCCAGGTCCTGCTGCTGAAAAACACCCCCACAGCATGATGCTGCCACCACCATACTTCACTGTAGGAATGGTATTGGCCTTTTGATTAGCGGTGCCTGGTTTCCTTCAAATATGATGCCTGGCATTCACGCCAAGGAGTTTTATTTTTCTCATCAGACCAGAGAATTTTGTTTCCCGTGGTCTGATAGTCTTTCAGGTACAATTTGGCGAAGTCTAGGCAGGCTACCATATGCTTTTTTTCCCCTAAAGAATGGCTTGTTTGCATCAACATGTCCTCACAGTTTGACATCTGGTCCACCATGGCCACTCTTACAAGACATGGCTGCTTTGTGGATTTCTGCAGAGATCTAGAAGGTTCTCCTCTCTCAACAGAGGAATGCTGTATCTCTGACAGAGTGACCTGATGGTTCCAAACGTCTTCCCTTTTTGGATGATGAAGGCCACTGCGCTCATTAGGACCGTCAAAGCAGCATATATTTTTCTGCACCCTTCTACAGATATGTGCCTCGAGATAATCCTGTCTCAAAGGTCTATGAACAATTTATTCGACTGCATGCTTGGTTTGTGCTCTGTCAAGTGTGGGACTTGATATATATAAACAAGTGTGTGTCTTTCCAAATCATGTCCAATCGACTGAATTTACCATATGTGGAGACCAATTAGGCTGTAAGAATTTGAAAATTAATTTGAAATAGGACACACCTGATCTCACTTTTGAGCTTCATGGCAAAGGCTGTGAATACTTATATAAATGTAATTTCATATTTTTAAAAATGTTTAATACATTTGCAAAGATCTCTTAAAAGAACATTCTCACATTGTCATTAAGGGGTATTGGGTGTAGACTATTAGGACTAAAAATTAATTTATTACATTTTGTATTCCATTTGTAACATAACAACATTTGGAAAAAGTTAAGCGTTGTGAATACTTTAGACTATCGATGCTGTGCGCACTAAGTCCAAAACCGGAAATGACGCAATACTGCAAAAGTCAGTAGCCAGAGGAAGAGCCTTGAAGACATGTTATTAGTATTAATAATGATTAAATGAAATACTTTTAAGAATATATGTTAATATATGGTATATTAACAAAATAAAATAGAATATTATGTTAAATTTATATTATATAATAATTAAAGATGTGTAAATAATCGATTTAAAATCAAATTGTTGCCCCTTAAATCCTAATCCTAATTAAGTCGTGAGATGCCCAAAAATTCCCACCTCTAATCAAGATCATATAATCGCCGAGCCTTAGTAGAGTGTTAATTCTTTTTTGGCGACACCTATTGGGCACCATAATTCATTAAGTAAAGCTCATGATGCAGTAAGTTGAATGATGTGGACTCTGTACTGGATACTTTCTAACATGCGTTTGCCTTAAATACCTTGTATCGGTAAATATTATGCAACTATAGTTATTTGATACTTGTTTATATTGACAAATGTGATGTTTTAGACTGCAATATTGTTGAATTAAGGACACTTATCACGTATGTCTCGTTTGTGTGCTTTGTTTCCCTTTTGTAAACAACTTTACTAGAATACAAGAAAAGATAGATAGATAGATAGATAGATAGTACTTTATTGATTCCTTCAGGAAAAGCTCAACAACAGCCCTTTGCGACACTTGTGATTTAGGGCTATATAAATACACATTGATTGATTGATTGAATGTGTGTTTATTGGAGGGCATTTAGATGTTAACTGGCTGTCCATCTTTGCACAAGTAAATGCACTGAAGGGCTGCTCGAATTGGAGGGCTTATGTCGAAGATTTTAGATGTTAATGGATATAATTGAGGGGGGGTACTCGGTTGGTACTCGGTTGGTAGAGCGGCCGTGCCAGCAACCTGAGGCTTCCCTGGTTCAGTCCCCGGCTTCCGCCCTCCTAGTCACGTTCGTTGTGTCCTTGAGCAAGACACTTCACTCTATCTCATGATGGGTTGTGGTTAGGGCCTTGCATGGCAGCTCCCGCCGTCAGAGTGTGATTGCGTGTGTGAATGGGTGAATGTGTCAAAGTGCATTGAGTACCTTGAAGGTAGAAAAGCGTTATACAAGTATAACCCATTTACCAAAATCCAATACGTGTTTTTTTTTGCTGATATTAGATAGACAACCCGAATTTTTAACTGTTAAAAACTAGGGATGTCCCGATTCGATATTGATATCGGAAATCAGTCCGATATTAGCCAAAAAAGTGAATATCTGATTTTATCGGACTGAATCTAAAAACTCCGATATAAGCGCTCCGATATAAGCTGTCCATTTACCGCTGCAGCACGTCTAAAATAGGTGACTCTGGTTTGATCACACTCCAACACAGTAGGTGGCGGCAATGCCCCTTAATTAACGTTGGTGCCAGCCGCGGAAGAAGAGCGTCTCTGATCCAGCATGCACAGCCCGCGTGATCACAACGACAACGCGTGTGCTTGCAGCAAAGTGTAGTGATGTCGGCTGTGTGGAAGTATTTTAACCTAAACTCGGACAAAGACTTTGCCGCTAAATGCAACATTTGTCAGGCGCAAGTGTCTCGTGGACGGACAGAACCGGGAAGGTTCAATACAAGCAACCTCATCGCACATTTGAAAAAACACAACTACTGGAGCCTAAACCAAGCTCGACTCCCCACCATGGCAGCAACAGCAGCTAAATTCCTCTGTGCTCCCTGCACGAGTGTGGAGAGTGAAAGGCTCTTCAGCACAGCGTCAATTATCATTGAGGAGCACAGGAGCAGGCTGACAGCACAGCATGCCGAAATGCTTATCTTCTTAAAAAAAATCTCCACATTATGCTCGGACTGCAGAAAGTGGAGGAGGAGGAGTAGTAAGGGTAGCCAGCACTGACTGATTATAATTTGTTTTATGCTCTTGTTATTAGAGTGATATGTTTATTGTGTTTACACTATTCTTCAGTGAAGACTAAGAGTAATTACTACATTGTTTTGGGCACAGTCAGTCAGTGAAACTGGAGCTGTGAACTCTTAACTTAGAGCAGTTGGACAGTGGACAATATTGTGTTGTTTTTGTCCCTGCCCACAGTTGTTTCCAACATATGCTGACAGTAAAAAAATAACTGAAGTGAACTTGAATTGTTTGCACTTTAAAACGGTTTTTTAATTTTTTTTATTGGATTTATTTAGGTTATTTTTCAAGGTCTTCTAATTTATTTTTAATTTATTCTATTCAATTGTATAATTATGTTGGTGTTAGTGGTTATTTTGCACTTTAAATATAACATTTTGTTTGTATTGGATTTGTTGAGGTAATACTCTTATGTTGAAGGTTAAAATTTATGTAACCAATTGGTTAATAATAAATGGGTCAGTTTTTCCTATACCTACTCTTGCTGACTATTGTTTTCTGTTTTAACACTACAACATCAGTAACAGTAACATCACTTTATCAAGCCTTTTCTAACATTCCACACAACAAAATAAGGAATAAATATATGTCTGATTCGTGCCTATATCGTATCGTATTGATATCGGTATCGGCCACTACTCAAGGCTACAATATCGGTATCGTATCGGAAGTGAAAAAGTTGTATCGGGACATCCCTATTAAAAACTGTAGTCTATGTTGTTGTTATGAACACATCTCTTTCCCCCCCGCAGGACGGCCTAGATGCGCTGGTGTACGACCTGGACTTTCCTGCCCTGAGGAAAAACAAGAGCATTGACAACTTCTTGAATAGATGTGAGTAGTCCCAGTCATGCCTTTTCTCCATTAAGCACTGCTGCTTTATATTACATGTTCGTATACAAGCCTAAGGCTCAGAAAAGAAGGCTAGTTTTGGGGTCACCGCTTCTATGCAGGCTAGGACACAATAGGTGTCTGCTGCTTAATGTCCCCAACAAAGGGGCTTTCATTAATGGCTGGTGACCCACATGATGCTTATCATGGTGATGGCTTGTTTTTGGGGGTGGGGAGGTGCTCATAACTATTTTTATTTGGGCTGTCAAAAATATTACGATAACGTCTATAAAGGTTTTACTTAGTTTCGTTAACATTTTTAAACGTACACAGTCAGTAATGCCAATGTTGTAGTATTACGCAAAAAGACATGATATATTTGTTTATTATATATGATTTTATTTTAATGAAAACAACAAACTAGTGTTCCCTCGTATCACCATTGGCACTCATACCACAGTTTGAGAATGAATGCCTAGGATGTAGAGCAGGGGTAGGGAACCTGTGGCTCTTTTGATGACTGCATCTGGCTCTCAGATAAATCTTAGCTGACATTGCTTAACACGATAAGTAATGAATAATTCCGCTGGTAATCACAGTGTTAAAAATAACGTTAAAAATATAAAACATTCTCATGCATTTTAATCCATCCATCCGTTTTGTACCGCACCTGTTAAAGAAGTCGTATTAATGGTAAGAAGTATTTTATTTATTATTGGTTAGCTTCAGAATAACCATCTTATTAAAAAGAAGAAGAGACTGATTATACTCTAAAAATGTTGGTCTTACTTAAAAATGCACGCATTCAGTTGTATTGAGTGTTAAAAAATATTATATGGCTCTCATGGAAATACATTTTAAAATATTTGGCTTTCATGGCTCTCTCAGCCAAAAATTTTCCCGACCCCTGATGTAGAGTGTAATTCCCATCTGATTGCATTTTGAACATTTTATTCAGTTCCTATTTGAATATCAACCCAAGTTTCTGTACACCCTCAGGCAATAACTGTCATCAGCCATCCCATCAATACTTCCTGCACCAGCACAGTTGTACGCAGCCAAGTGTGCTCGTGGATGTGTTACTGTAAACAAATGGATTGGCCTGTCTTGTAAGGCGACGGCCTTTAGCAGCAATTGTGTTTTTATCCGTACTGATCACATTAGAGCGATTGGCGTAGTAAATTTTATGCCTTACTGGAAATATCTTTCATTCAACACTGCACACACACTGAATGTATTTCCTGTAACACATTCTGACCATGTTAGTGTGTACCTGCTAGGATTTTGCAAATGATGGGAAATTACTCATTTTTAAATAATAGCCCAGACCTTTTTTTATGGTTTACGTGTATAATTCTTACACCTTGCAGCCCAATTCCCGTTAATTCCAAGCAGTGACCTATAAAAACGACTTTTCTTCAGCCAACTTGGCACAGCAGTACTAGGTGTTTCCCCTATGGGAGCTAGCTATTAGCATTGTAAATGTACTCCTGCCACTTTCCCCGATTCTACTTGATGCTAGTGTTTTTCCAATTTCTATTGATGCCAATTTTTACTTGTTTTTCCCCAGATAAGGATACAATTAGTAAAATTCGTGACTTGCGTATGAAAGCGGAGGACTATGAGGTGGTCAAGGTCATAGGGAGAGGTGCATTTGGAGAGGTGCAGCTGGTAAGTTTGGGTAAAACCATATACACAACTGCCAATTTTGTTCTGAGCTCAGGTTTTTGACCATCCTAAACATCACCTCTTAATGATTTGCACCAGGTGAGGCACAAAGCTACCAGCAAAGTGTATGCCATGAAGCTGCTGAGCAAGTTTGAGATGATCAAAAGGTCAGACTCTGCTTTCTTTTGGGAGGAGAGAGACATCATGGCTTTTGCCGACAGCTCCTGGGTTGTGCAGGTAGGCCTGACCTGTACCAGCACCATGGATTTACCGTTTTTTTATTTATTAATACACACACTCTTTACTTTGCCCTGCAGCTATTTTTTGCATTTCAAGACGACCGCTACCTCTACATGGTGATGGAGTACATGCCTGGCGGCGACTTGGTCAACCTGATGAGCAATTACGATGTGCCGGAGAAGTGGGCTCGCTTTTACACAGCAGAAGTGGTGCTGGCTCTGGATGGTATTCATGCCATGGGCTTCATCCACAGGTAGCAGCCCAGTGGCGCTGATTCTTTGCTGTTTAGCTACGAAAAACCACATGCTTCTCCTTTTTTATAGGAAAGCATGTAGCTTCTATTCTTCCTGAAAAGGGTTACCGTTGAGCAAATTTAAGTTAGTTTATTCCAGAAGGTCTTGTTAAAGATATGTTGTACCTCTGCAGGGATGTGAAGCCTGATAACATGTTGCTGGACAAAGTGGGCCACTTAAAACTGGCAGATTTTGGGACCTGCATGAAAATGAACAAGGTACTACACATTCAGTGTCTTTAATCCAAGTTTTAATTTTTTTTCTCCTGCATTACAATCGTGAATTTTTGTCTTTTTAGGATGGTATGGTACGATGCGACACAGCGGTGGGGACACCTGACTACATTTCGCCCGAGGTACTGAAATCCCAAGGAGGAGATGGCTATTACGGCAGAGAGTGCGACTGGTGGTCCGTTGGAGTGTTCCTGTATGAGATGCTCGTTGGTAAGTCTTTGTGTGCCTCTTGTCTTGAAGTCACAGTGTCTAATAGGATGTAATAACATATTAAAAATCTCACGGTACAATATCGTCCCGGTATTAAGGCCACAGTCCGATATTATTGCGGTATACTCAAAAAAAAAAAGATGGCTTTGAAAAAATGTCACAGTGTGTAAAAGGAAGTGGTTGGAGTGTTAAGGTTAAACACCCTTGGTGTAATTGAACACAAACAAAATGCTCAAATGTTCTAATTATTTTTGGTAAACAAGTATTTTTAAGTGCAAAGAATAGTGCAGGTTCAGTTCCAAGTATCACACAAATATATATGTATATATATAAAAAAAAGTTTTTTTCAGTTATTGACGCCAAAAGAAAATAACTGCTTGTCTACTCATTCATTGGACGGACGAGAGACTCTGAACAACATGTTTTGCCCTCAATCGTTTGTGTTCACCGTAAAACCTAATGTGCGTACTAGTGATGCCATGGCACTCTGTAAAATACCGGACCGTATGGTTTTCCATGAAAGGTACAATAATACGTCTTATAGAGCACGGTTCCTCTGTGCGAGTGTTTGTGTCTGTATGTGTGCGCACGCGTGCCTGTTCATGGTAGCGGAAATCCCTCTCCACAACGTAATGGTGATTGCACAACATAATATTCAATCACCATTGTGCCTTTCCATATCATTGTAAGTGCAGCCTAGAAAAAGAAACACGAATATGGCTAGCACTGGCAGCTGACTTTGCATCGAGTGGGGAAATTCTGTCCTCAATATGGACTGGTAGGAACAGAATGACTATGTGACTGAACTATTGGTCCAGACTTGGAGAATACATTTACCTACTTAGTTAAACAGAAGAAAAAATAGATGTTTATGTCTAAATATTTTTTAATCACACTTTTTGTTTGTTTGCCCTGATTCAACTCTTGACACTTTTTGTTCAAATTGTTTTTTTATTTGCGGATTAAAAAATGTTTCATCCTGCAATGATCATTAAACTTGTTTTTTGTGTTGGAACACATTAGTTTACACTACTTCAAATTCAAACTGCAATTTAATGTATTTTTTCATGGATAATAAACTTTGCGTTTTAAAAAAATCTGAATCACCGCTTGCTGTTTGCTAAACCACTTGTGACAAGCAAGTAAAAAAAGACGATTTACCTTTTGAATGTGTTTAGTAAATGTTAACTTGAAAGAAAAGTTGTATAGTATTTACTACACCAGAAATACTTTTAAAACAATCTAGAATGCCGTTTTTTCTGACAAGCAAAACAAATGAAGGAAAATAAGTTGATCTCTTTACACCCAAAATACATACTGAAACAGAATCAAAAACCGTGGCCCAAAACCCTTAGCCCATAATTCTGATTTAAACGTCGCAAGTGGTTCTTCACTTTCTCGTGGCAAGAGGTTCTTCACTTTTCTGACCTGCACTGCGCAGGGAATCATGGGAGATGTAATTTACCTCTCAGACTGACCCATTTAATAGCGCAAGGGATGTGACGTATCAAATGGTATGATATTGTCACGGTAATAAGGCCACGGTACAATATTACCGTGGTATATGTGCAAAAAAACCCCAAAAACTTACAAATTCCATAGTGTGTCAAATGTCGAATGTTTGGGATAAACACACTGTGATTGAACACTAACACAATGCTAAAATGTTCTGATCATACTACATGTATTTTTAAGTGCAAAGAATTGTGCAGTGGCATCCACTGTTTCAAGCAAATATTAAAAAAAACTTAGTTCTGTGTCTTTAAAGTGACAATGTAAACATCCAGTGTAAAACGATAATGTTCAAATGAGTGTCTTTCGACTTTTACTTTCTGGGTAGCAGTGTTGTCTACAGTGGACATGTTTATATCAGTCTGGAATATGCTGTTTCTCAGAAAAGTTAACTAACAATTTAACTTTTGATAATTTAAATACCTCACAAACTGATATTTGCTGGCTTCAAATATCTTTTCTGGGTGACAGTTTATGAGGTGGCGACTTGTGCAAGGTGTACTTAACTTCCACCCGAATGCAGCTGGATAGGCTCCAGCTCCCCCGCCACATCGAGCGAGACAAGTGGTGGAAAGTGATGGTTTGAGGATCCATCAAGTTGTTTTTCAGTTTACTCCTATTTCTCGCGATGTACAATTTTTTTTTTTTGTGAATTCCCTCCATGTACTGCCAGGATACTGACTAGCTGTGTTGCTTTGGAAACGCTCGAGACAAAGGTGGTGCGCTTTGCTTTGCAGAACGCAGACTTTTTTACCTCCGCCAAAGAGGTTATGTTTTCACCAGGGTTTGTCAGTCTGTTTGTTAGCAACTTAACTCAAACATATCTAGACAGATTTTGATGAAATGTCTGAAAACAACAGTTCTTCTCATCTACTATGAAAACACTTCACTTCCTGATGACGGTGTTCTATACCCCCACCTTGCTGTTCCGGCGCTGTGCAGAGGACACTGGGAGATGTAGTTTATTTTCAGACCCGGCCAATGCTAAAGCACCATAAAAAACATTTTTTGATACTGTCAGGCGTAACGGCACTATTGTGAAGATTTTGAAACCAACATACAGCAGTTTCTACAAGACTTTTATACCCCTAAATAGCGCCATAAAAAACTACACTGATGAGAGGAATTAAGTTCTCATTTTGTACTGTCACATACCACCGCATTATTTATCACATTTTGAAAACAGAAATACCGCAGTATTTACTATTCCTTTACAGATACAGTACTTAAAAATTAGAATAGCTGTACCTTTTACACAGATCTCACTTGTCCGTCTGTGGTCCTCAGGCGACACGCCGTTTTATGCCGACTCGCTGGTTGGCACCTACAGCAAAATCATGAACCACAAGAACGCTCTGACCTTCCCTGACGACAGCGACATTTCCAACGATGCCAAGAACCTCATCTGTGCCTTCCTGACAGACAGGTACGATCGCTGCAGAATTCAGGAGTGTGATCACTAACTTCCGACAAGCTAAGCCTGTCTTTCCCTTGTTCAACAGGGACGTCCGCCTGGGTAGGAACGGTGTGGATGAGATCAAGAGACATCCTTTCTTCAAGAACGATCAGTGGACGTGGGAGAGCATCAGAGAAAGTAAGAGCAACACTCTTCTGCTGTTGGTGGTGTGTACACTGTAGTTTTAATTGGCTTGCCATCATATTGATAAATCTGCCTCAGACTGATCATTGGCAGCACATAGGCCACCAAAGTTTAAACAAAATATGCCCCTGACTGACACCAAAACAGAGCAGAGCACATATTAAAAAATGTGGCAAATCCTGAAGCTATAGTCCGCTCTTAACCGGGTTTATGTTTTTAAGCGGACCTATTATGCAAAACCAACTTTTCTTACCTATTTATACCTGTTTTTGTGTGTTTGGGATCTGCATAGGCCCTGAAAATTTAAAATCAAACCATGGAGGCATTGCAGAGATATTTATTTAAAAAAATCTTGCCTTCCATCATTCCCAACGAGGCGTTTGGAATTTGCCCCATTTGTGACTTTTTTCCAATTGGTGACATCAGCAGATATCTCCATATATGGTTGGGGACCACTGATGTAGACTACAAGGAAGTGTTTGAATGTAAAAAGTCAGCACTTTTAACGCCGCTGCACTTAATGGCTAATCCCGCTCGGCTCCCTGGCAGGTTTCCCTCATTTTAAAGGGGATTTTTAACAAGATATCCAGAACATCGTTTTGCTGCACTTGCAAAATAATGTTTTGCATTCATCTATATTAGACGATAACCGATACCAGTGTATGAAGCAGGTCTACCCTCAACTTAATGTCAGGTCCCATCTCATATTACGAACACATGTTTCTTATACTGTGGTGCCACTGAATGCGTTTCACAAATGAACATTAATAATCCACTGTTTGATTTTAAAGTTTCCCATTACTATGCTGCACAAACATCTATAAAGAAAAAGAAATATAATAACAAAAAAAATGCAAAGAATGATATTTTGGATTTGTATGAAATTATAATCTGGGTATTGATGGGAGTTTTTTCCCCCCAGAACACCTATTATCAATATTTTACTGCATAAACGTTGTGTATGACTCTGAGTGATTCATCCTGGGGACACTTTAATCTCCGCTCCATTAACCAGCGCTTCACGATCATTACAAATTACATATTTACAATCTGAAGGTGAAATAATTCCAAACCACTGACATACCTGAACTAGCAAGATTCTTGGTCTGTGGTATCAATACGGCAATAAACAAACTTGATGGCTAAGGGCCAATGAGCCAATATCTAATTTTCATGCCAATATCCAAATGATCACTTCCCTGTGAAGCGATTTGAGAAAAGAGCCATATAAATGTAATCCATTATTATTAGTAATAACAATCGGCTGATATCATCAGACATCCTTAACCCCTCATGGACTTAAACAATTAACATTTTTCATTTCCTGCCGTCATCTTTAATCTTTTGTTGTCCCTTTTAGCGGCTGCTCCTGTGGTGCCTGAGCTGAGCAGCGACATTGACACCAGTAACTTTGATGACATAGAAGAGGATCGTGGCGAGGAAGAGACTTTTCCAATACCAAAGGCCTTTGTGGGCAACCAGCTCCCCTTCGTGGGCTTCACTTACTACAGCAATCAGCAGTAAGTCCACCAGAAGCAGCCCTTTGTTTATTCATTCTTCCAGTCCACTTTATTTATACAGCACAGTTTTAAAAACAGTCTGTTTCACTAAGTGCTGCACAGTAGTTAAAATACACATTATAACCAACTTTAAAAAAGGAATAAATATAAGGAAAAAAAATAGACAGAACATTCATACTGGTTTAAAAGCCAAAGAGTAAAAATGTGTTAGAAGATATGATTTCAAAGTCGTTAAAGAGGAGGACTTCCAAATCACCAGATGGAGCTCGTTCCAAAGGTTTGGAGCGATCGCAGAAAAAGCGCAATCCCCTCTGCATTTTAATCCAGTTTTAGGGACGATTAGGAGAAACTGATCAGAAGACCTCAGAGACCTTCCGCGGTTGCAGGTTTTTTGAGGTCATAAATATATTAAGGTGCTGATCCATTAAGAGATTGAAAAAAAAACTAAAAATTTCAAATTAATTACAAAATGATTTGAGAGCCAGTGAAAATGTGTTAAAACAGGGATGAGGTTGTCATGTTTTTTGTGCCAATTGAAAGGCGATCAGCAGCATTTTGGACTAAATGCAAACATGCAAGGTAGGTCTGGTTCACTCCAAAATAAATTGAATTGCAGTAGTCTAAACATAATGAAAATAAAAGCATGAATTACCCACTCAAAGTCGTTAAAAAATAAAACTTCTTCTAGATGATAAAAACTAGATCAAACTGCAGAGTTCATCTGTTCTTCACATTTAAAACCAGTGTCAAAATTAAAACCAAGATTTGTGACTGTGGGCTTAAAATTAGGCATCCAGGGGTCCACGTCACTGAGGTGAGCTTAGGCTTTACAATTGGGCCGGATAAACTTATTTCAGTCTTGTTCTTATTTAAATTTAGGAAGTTTACCGCTCACCTGGCTTTAATGGCTTTGAGACAATTTAAAAGTGTTTTTGAATGCGTTTTACCTTTCTTTTTTAGAGAGACATACATTTGGGTGTCATCAGCAAAAAATGTAATTGTTATATTGTATTTTTTTTAAATGTGTTCCATGTGCACAGAACGAAGGGTGCACATGCGGAGGCATAGGCATCAATTCGCAACACTCTTGGCAGCGATGAAATAACACCATTGTTTTTTTGTTTTTCTTTCAGTATTTTGCGCAGCTCCACTGCAGCCACAAAGACGAGTGACAAACGTAGCAGCTCCAAAAAGGAGGATAAAAGTCACGTGAGTTGTTTACCTGCACTTATGCTCTCAAATAGAACATTCTGTAATGTATATTTCTGATTTTTTCTGTCAAGCTGGAGAACCTGCAGAAAAGAGTTTACCAGCTGGAGGAGCAGCTCCACAGTGAGATGCAGCAGAAGGATGAGTTGGAACAGAAATGCAGGCATGTATCAAGATTATTTCTTATCGGTTATGACTAATATCATGACAACCTTCTGATGGTCTGTAATTGTGCTCTCTCCCCAGGACCTCTAACACCAAAATTGAAAAGATCATAAAAGAAATGGATGAGGAGGTTAAATCCTGCTTCTTGTTTTCTCTGTGTGCTTTTTTTGCATTCGAAAGATTTACAACTTAGTATTTGTAATTGGAAACGCACACATGGCTTTGTTTCCTTTCCTTTCCTTTCCTTCATAGATGCGCTTTTGTTTTCCTGCAGGCCAACTTGAGGAAAAGCGTGGAGGCGAGCGTGTCTTTGCTGGAAAAGGACAAGATCATGCTGCAGCACCGATTTACTGAGTCCCAAAGAAAAGCCGATCAGGAGGCTGAGAAGAGACGCAATTTGGAGAATGAAGGTAAAAATGGTGGAGAAGTGCATTATGGCGATGTAATGTAGTGGCTATTTAATTCCTAATAGTACTCTGTTCTCTATCATATTTCATTCTCTGTAGTGTCCACTCTGAAAGAGCAACTTGAAGACATGAAGAAGATAAATCAGAACTCGCAGGCCTCAAACGACAAGATTGCACAGCTGCAGAGTCAGGTATTGCACCACATCCTTTCCTGCTACACACATTTTATGTCTAAAACTGCCCAAAAAACATTATTAAATCAGGCATGAGAAATGTCCTCAAACGCGAAAATCCACTTTTTTAAACATTCAATTTTACCTTAAAATATCACTTCCACGTTTTTTTTACACTGCAGGCCAAAGTGGCCCAAAAACAGATTTTTTTCCAGCTGACTGTTTACATTGCAAGTAAAATGTGACTTTTATCAGACCCCAGTGTAGAGGCGCATGTGGCCCAATGTGACCTCGACGTCACTTGCATGCACACTTTGATAAAGTGAAAACAAAGGAAGTTGACCGGGAGGAAGTTGCTACTTCTACAAAATAAAATATATAAGCCGCCACACCTTAAAAATTAGTGTTTTTTTTCACTTGAAAATAGATTTAAGTAATATAATGTATGAATGGATGTATACTGTATATTTGGGAGGGTTCTAATCTTTTAATAGCTGTTATGTAGAGGAGACACGGACATCAGCGTGGATCTACGGGTGCTTTATTTTTCAACTCAGATATAAGCAAATGTGCCACGGCGTCAATTCCGGTCTTTCAACAATCGCTATTCCTTCGGAAACAAAATATATATTTATGTATTACATAAAGCCTATTATTTGCGCACAATTGTCAAGGGATGCACCGAAAATTTGGTTGTCTTAAATAGACTTTGCTCACCGAAACCGGATGTTGTAATGAAATATCCACTTCCGCTGGCAACAGCGTTTTTCCTGGCGCACACGATTGACATAGCTCGACCAAAGCTGACAAAAAAGTCACATACGGTTTGCATTCAGGTCCCATTGTGTTAAGACTGGAGTCACAATTGAAAAGATCCGATTCCAATCATATTCAGGACTACCTCCTGATGTGGCCTGAATCTGATGTGAAAATATCAGATTTGAAGCACTTTGGAGCGTTTAGACTGGCAAAAAAATCTGATCTTTGTCACTTGAGAGCAAACAAATCTGATTTGGTGTGTAGTGTAAACAGGGCCTTAATGAAAATGAAAAAAAATAGGATCCAAACAAAATTTTTAACGCTTGCCTCAGCCGCAGGTACTCGCATTTCCTCTTGCCTTAAAACCACACTGAATTGAGATGATCAGGGACGCCGAAACAAGCTTGCTAGTTAGCATGGTTAGTATGATCTATCTGTCTTACTTGTTGTCGCCTGCGTTCGCTCTCCAAGCCACAATGACAGATTTCTACTTCGCTGCTAATCATATTTGGGTGATTACAATCCAAACACTGAGTTCCAAACCAGTTGTACTTCAAGCACATTTATTAGGAGTCAGCTAGAAGGTATATTTTTGACGTGACGGATGCAAACACAGGTCACAACACTGAAAGTATATTACCCAAGGGGGCGTGGCTACAGGATAGAGTTGCCAAACGTTTTCTGAGTGCTTTGCATGCATGTTATATAATTTAACATTATATTTTCAATGCTAATAATAATGAGTTATGGTCATTATTATTATTATTAATTAGTATATTATCTACTAAAAAACCCTAAAAAGTATGTGGTACATTACATAGGACAAAAAGACAGACAAAAGAGGTTGGTAGGGTTGGAATTGGGGGTTAAATCACCAAAAATTATTCCCGGGCGCAGCCACCGCTGCTGCTCACAGCTCCCCTCTTCTCCCAGGGGGTGAACAAGGGGATGGGTGAAATGCAGAGGTTAATTTCACCACACCTAGTGTGTGTGTGACAATCATTGGTACTTTAACTTTAGATGACAATACATCTAAAGGTAAAATATTATGTACAAATGTGCCCAATTGCAGTAAATGTAGCCTTGATTTTCAAAATGTTCTTTCGGGGTTTGCATGGCAGCACATTGTGTTGAAAGAAATGTTCCTCTTTTTTCTCAAAGGGTGCTCACATGCCTGTTTAATGTTTTTTCCTCTTAGCTGGAGGAGGCCAATGACTTGCTGCGGGCAGAATCGGACACAGCAGCGAGGCTGAGGAAGAGCCACACGGAGATGGCCAAGTCCATGAGCCATCTGGAGAGCTTGAACCGCGAGCTGCAGGAGAGAAGCCGTGCCGCTGACGGGGAGAAAGCCCAGCTGGAAAAGGAGCTCTTGCTCCTCCAGAGCACCTTGGACTCTGAGAGGAGAAACTACAGCCTGGGCTCGGAGGAGATCCGGGAGCTACAAGGTAACTTGCTGTGGAAAAATATTCAGTCTCTTAAGGTGTTGTAAACGGTGACTTCTCTTCATGATTGTTCTTAATATTGTAGCAAGGATGTCAGGGTTGCTGGAGGACAATAACAACTTGAAGCTCAGTCTCTCCAAAGTAGAGGCGGAGCGCAAACAGGCCCAGGAGAGAAGCAATAACTTGGAGAAGGTAAACACACACAATATCCATTAGAGTGGAACCTATTGGTGTTGACGCCCCTCGTCGCAGGATAAGAACAACTTGGAGATAGACCTCAACTACAAACTGAAGACACTGCAGCAACGTCTGGAGCAGGAGCAGACGGAGCACAGGGGGACACGTGCACAATTGACTGACAAATACGAGTCAATCGAAGAGGCCAAATCTGCAGCCATGAATGGTATGGCGATCCCAATGTCAATAATGTCATCAGAGGTTGTTTGTCCTCTCTAAATAAACTTTTATCACGGTTCTCCAGCTGTCCAGGTAAAAATGTCGGAAGAGAACGGAGCGAGGATGCGAGCAGAGAGCCGTGTGGTGGAGGTGGAGAAGCAGTGCTCCATGTTGGAGTTTGACCTCAAGCAGTCCGTGCAGAAGATGGAGCAGCTGATGAAGCAAAAGGAAAGGCTGGAGGATGACGTGAGTGAACGCTTTCCAGACGAGACACGGCTAACCTTTTCAATAAGTCGCGTCCTTAAAAGTGACATACCTTCTTGGTCCAGGTAAAGAACCTGAGGATACAGGTAGAGCAGGAGTCCAGTAAGCGTGTCCTGGCCCAGAATGATCTGAAGAGCCGCATGCAGGAGGTCGACCGGCTGCGGTGTTCAGAGAAGCAGCTCAAACAGGAGATCAACACCACGCTGGAAAGCAAACGTTCGCTGGAGTTTCAGCTAGCACAGTTGACAAAGTGAGTGCTGCTCTTGTCTCTTATCAAATATGCTATAATTTCTTCAATTTATTTTGCTTGTAGTTCTATTTTCTATTTTTACTGCTTTGGCTGTAATGCTCTTTGCAAGTCAAGCTGTCAATTGCCCACTATTTCCAAATAAGCGCTATTATTCCGGCTTATAGTGTAACTACGCTTAAACTGATCTGTGACAGCGTTCACTCCAACCGGATTAGACTTTTTAATCTTAGTGCAGCTCTTTATTCCTAATCCCTTAGCTGCTTTGTGATGCCAGCTGTGTTTTGCTACTGTAGCTCAGAAAATGGCCTTGATGGGGAAACAACTAATATAAAGTCAGTAATTATTTTGTGTTAATGTGCTCTTAGACAATATAGAGGCAACGAAGGGCAGATGAGGGAACTTCAGGACCAGCTTGAGGCTGAACAGTATTTTTCTGTGAGTATCTGCTTCCTCCCACCATTTAGTTCTAAGCGGAAAAACAGCCTACTAAGCACTTTCCATGTTGTTCCACTCAGACGCTTTACAAAACTCAGGTTAAAGAGCTGAAAGAGGAAATAGAGGAAAAGAACCGGCAGGTACAAGAATCTCATAAAAAGGTGCAGGAGCTGTGCGGTGAAAGGTAAAGACGTTAGACTCGTGCTTGGAACCCCATCTCGAAGTGGAGTAATAACGATTCATTGACGTTTTACTATGCAAAGGGAGTCCCTGTCTGCTCAGCTGGATCTGACCGTGACAAAGGCGGAGTCGGAACAGCTGGCCCGGGCACTACAGGAGGAGCAGTACTTTGAGCTCAGCCAAGAGAGCAAGAAATTGGTCACCAGACACAAGCAGGAGATTGTGGAGAAGGAGGCCACTATTGCGCGAGTAAGCAACATGGTATACGTGTGATGAAGGACTATATACGTATATAAAATTCAATTGGTTTATACTGTGGAAATTTTTTTTTTTAATGTGTGTTTCCTTTCAGCTTGAAGAGTCTAATAAAACCATGACCAAAGATGTAGAGAATCTCACCAAAGAGAAGGCAGAGATAAACGAGAAGCTAAGCACTCAGGAAGAAGGTATTTTTCTTTTCTTATTTCCTTAACCTTTTGTAGTTGTTTTGTCTACAAGCACTTTTTTATTATTATTTCAGAGTATGCAGCTCAGAAGGAGGAGATTTCAAATGCAATTAAGGCCAACTATGAGAAGGTCCTCAACACGGAGCGCACTCTGAAAACCCAGGTAAAGCGCGCCACCTTAATGAATCTTAATTCCCAACCTGTTGAGCGACCCCTTTCTGTCAGGCGGTGAACAAGCTGGCAGAGATCATGAACCGAAAGGACATGAAGCTTGATCAGAAGAAGAAGGGCAGCACTGCCGACCTGCGGAAGAAAGAGAAGGAAAACCGCAAGCTGCAGCTCGAGCTCAACCAGGAGAAGGACAAGTTTAACCACATGGCCATCAAGTATCAGAAAGAACTGAGCGAGATGCAGGCGGTGAGTCCATATGACAACAAAATGAATAGTGATATAATATAGACGTTACACTGTCTTTAAATTGCCTTGTAATGCTGCCATGGGATACTGTTAACTCTGCTTAGTAGGACTGCACGATTCGGGAAAAAAAAACACTTTTTTTATACATATAAATGCATAAAACTTTGAAATTAACGTATGAAAGAAAACATTTTACTTTTTGACTGTCAAGCAACATATTTTTGTCTCAAGGTGTCACACATTACAACAATATGCAGTAATTTACTTAAAAATATATTTGGCTTTATGCTGACACTCCGAGATTTTTTTACCTCATGGTCTTAAACTGGCAGCACGGTGAAAGAGGGGTTAGTGCGTCTGCCTCACAATACGAAGGTCCTGGGTTCGATCCTGCGCTCGGGATCTTTCTGTGTGGAGTTTGCATGTTCTCCCCGTGACTGCGTGGGTTCCCTCCGGGTACTCCGGCTTCCTCCCACCTCCAAAGACATGCACCTGGGGATAGGTTGATTGGCAACCCTAAATTGGCCTTAGTGTGTGAATGTGAGTGTGAATGTTGTCTGTCTATCAGTGTTGGCCCTGCGATTAGGTGGCGACTTGTCCAGGGTGTACCCCACCTTCCGCCCGAATACAGAGGCTCCAGCACCCCCGCGACCCCGAACGGGACAAGCGGTAGAAAATGGATGGATGGATGGATGGTCTTAAACTGAATAAATAATCAATAAAATATTATACAGTGTTTATAATGTGATGTAATCATAATATATAATAATAATGCAAGTAACCATTTCAAAGGAAATAGTTTTATTTCTCATTACTGTAAAATTGTTTACAATTGTACTGTAATTGGAAGGTAAATAACTGTATCCTGAATAACAAAAACTCATTTCTGTAAGCAAACTTACTTAACTTAAGTACATATTGAACATCTTAAAGTGCATTTTTTTCCCAGTTGGAAAACCTAGGTTGGGTTTTTTTTTTGTAATTGCCGTTACGTAATCGCGGCATTCTTGCTCGTTCGTCCGTGTTGATGGGCTCATATTGCCCATCCGATTTAAAGCTTAAATTTGGGTTTGTAATCATATTTTTTTCCTCCTAATTTTTGTTACTTTGCGGAACTTCTCATTGGCGCGTTGCGAGTTGGGAGGCTCTCTGTGTGTGCAAAGCTGACTGTCTTGCTGAGTTGCTCTCCGCCCACCGAGACAAAGATTGTGGGTGACTGAAAAGAGAGCTCACCGTGTTCAGTTATTCTACTGTTTAATAAACACGCTCAAGTGCTGAGAGCGATGCACAGATTGAGACCTCGTTCTCTCGGTCTGAAGCAAGAGACGAAAAAACGCGAGGCTCAACAATCCAAAGTGGGCAAAGTTGTTTGTCACTCAAATGCCGGTGATGGCAGTGAGAAAAAATACCTCAGCCTCTTGCAGTTACGATATCGCACTAATTAAAACAAATAATTGTGCAACCCTACTGCTTAGATGGCTAATATTCTCTACGAAACCAATAGCAACTGGCAGAGGAGTGCACGTACCGCAACGAGCTCCAGATGCAGCTGGACAGCAAGGAGAGCGACATCGAGCAGCTGCGAGAGAAACTCAACGACCTGCAACAGCGCATGGACAACTCCAGCATCACCAGCCTGCTGACGGACGAAACGGACAGTAACATCGCAGGTATAGGCGCCGTGACAAGCTACCTGCATTGTTATTCTGATAAAACCCGAAGATTTTGTTGGCATTGATAATCTAGACTTTGTTTCGCAGAACCAAAACAGAGAATCTGGCATTGACCTGCCTTTACTTTTTACACAGAATCCAGTTTAGCAAAGTAGGATATGGTAGTAGACACAACGCAGTGCATCACACAATGACATAATTACGTTTTTTAAAAAAAATACTTCCTGAACAGTGACATCACTCAACACAACAGGATGAGAGAAACCTAAAACTTAACTCCTTTTACACTCGGGGTGTTCCGATTCAGTTTTATGATTCCGAAACCAATCATCCATAAGTGCGGTTGGCTGATACCAATGCTGATACTGATCACATGTATCAATTTTATGTGAGTGCTATTGAAGATGAGACATAAAGGCACCTTAGTTTAGACTAGAGCTGCCACTACCCATTTATTTTTGACTAGTTTTTCGAATAAACAACTGGGATTATGTTTAAAGCAGGCTGCCACGCAGCTTTGCTGCTGGTGTATTGTTTACACATCTACTACTCTTTCAAATCATTTTGTTTTTTCCCCCGCAAAGTCCTCTTGTATTTAGGGACAATTTACCTGAATTTGTAAACAATAACCAAAACAATGGGGAAAAAAAAAGTGAAAATGACAGTATCGATCATAATCTGGTTCTATCTATGATATCGACACCCCCTTCCCCTTATGTGTGTGCCTGTCCTGCCACACAGCAGCAGAGTATTGCTGTATTATTCTCGCTATATATTCTGATTAATCTACTTGTTAATTTCCTGTAAATTACTTTCTGCTGTAACACAGTTTTATCTAGACTTATTTCTTGCGTTTTTTCAAGCTAGTTTAGCAGCTAGTTTAGCATTCAGCATACTTGCTTGTCTGCTGCTTCTTGTTACTCTGTGTTTGACATGTTTAGCCTCATACTCAAGTAATAAGGATACTTGTAAGAAATGTACTGGTAGTTTATTTATCGCAGTTGACTGTTATTTACTTAGAGAATCAGTATGTCCATTCACAGTGTTGAGCTGCTAGCCACCTCTATCAGCCAGGGCACCAAAAATAAATCAAGTATCTGCCAGAGGGGCGTTCGGTTTTTGTGATCGACATTGAAAGACATTAATCGTCATCGGCAGATCACTTACTTTTCATGGAAGTCAGCCGATACTGAATGGTGGCTGATCAATTGGCATATCTCTACTTAACCCACCATTGCATTTTATTTGTCTTTGTATGTGTGTATGCACCTTTTCGCAAGCATATCAATGGTAAAACGTCAAAAAGGAAAATAAACATGGTCCCCACATAAAAAAGGAACTTGTGGCTGAAAGCAGTAATCTTCAAAGATTAGGTTTGCTTTACTGGGTTTACTTATAACAACTGTTACTTTGATCACTTTTTTTTGCGCTTGCAGGACAATTAACCATGTGTGTATTGTGTTTGAGTTCCCTAGGTAGTTTTCTTGATATGCTTAATTGCCATTGTGCTGAATATTAGACTGTCTATCAGGTGTGTCGCATGTAATGATCATCAGCACATCTAGTTTCTGTTTCTTGCTAATTTCCAATGTCACGATAGCAAACTGGTGTAATTCTCGAGTTTTCATGTGTTTAAATCATTCTCTATTTCCCCCTCGTGTCTAGTCCTTGCTCTTCCTCTCTTTGTAACTTCTTCTTTTCCTTCTGTGAGTAACCGAGCAAACACGCTCCTTTTTGCCTGGCCTGTGCTGCAGCTGCTGTTCTGTTGTTTTCTTGGTTTTCCTTTAGT
This sequence comes from Entelurus aequoreus, assembly GCF_033978785.1. Taxonomy (NCBI): domain Eukaryota; kingdom Metazoa; phylum Chordata; class Actinopteri; order Syngnathiformes; family Syngnathidae; genus Entelurus; species Entelurus aequoreus. The sequence goes on from NC_084746.1 coordinate 24,749,008, forward strand.
GCTCTTTATCCGTCTCTAGTTTTGGGGACACTTTTAATTGAAGCCTGATATTAAAAGACAGGGTAAATAAAGACAGCTCCCATCAGTAAAGTCCCCCGTCCCCATCCCCCAGCCCAGATGTTAAGTTCTCCTCAGTATCCCAGACAGCACCCTTGATGAGGCTTGCTGTTGTTTGTTTTTACTATAGCCCCGTTTTTTCACACACTTAACTCTGTTTTGTTTGCATGCTTGCACAGAAGTGTTGCTTGGACCGGATGATCTCTCTCACATATATATATAATAATATAATGATAATATACACATGAACAAATCCTCTTCAGCTGCATGCACTTTTTTAAAGTATGATTTTTTTAACACTGTATCGCAGGATTGATCAAGCCAGTCAAGACCAAATGTATATACTACGATAACAAAACTGCCTGTGCTGTATTTGTATGAAGGACTTCACTCAATGTCTGATGGAGAGTGAAGCAGCATTATGGAGTGTCCTAACGCTTCTTGACACCAACTCCCTGGCTAACCGCTGACCATCATTTGATGGCTTGAACTCGCTGTGACCTTTTTGATTTGCTTTCTTTTCTCTCACACTAGCTGGATGTATTCTATGCATGGCTTAAACTTTGCCCCCAGTCCACACATCTATGTAACTGTCACGCTTACACTGCTTTTTTGTTTTGATACAGAATCCCGACTGGAGGGCTGGCTGTCCATTCCTAACCGCACCAATATTAAGCGATACGGATGGAAGAAACAGGTATTTATGTGTGTGTCAGTCCTGTCACTCTTCTGCTCTTTTAACATTTGTTAATGTTGTTTTGCAGTATGTTGTGGTGAGCAGCAAGAAGATTTTGTTCTACAATGATGAGCAAGATAAGGAGCAATCCAACCCTTCTATGGTACTAGATATCGAGTAAGTATTTTTTTCTGAATTATTTGGAGGGATACATTCTGGTCATCTACAATTGTGGGCATCAGGGGTGTCAAACTCCTTTTCATTGAGTGCTACGTCGCAGTTATGGCTGCCCTCAGAGGGCTGTTTCTAACAGTCACTATATATAACATATATGTGTAATTGCCTCATTTCCTTACAAATTTGCATATTAATTTGCATTTGATTATTATGGATAATTTATAATCCATAAATCATAGTCCATGACAAGCAGATATGTAAGTATTTTTTATAACCACAAAAATGCTGGTAATATCTGGTTTTGTGATCAAATATTAAAGTTTAGAAGATATTTAATTGCAGTCGTCCCTTGACACATTGCACTTCAAATATTACAGCTTCACCACATCGCAAAAAAATTTTTTTTTAAAGCATGTTCTACAAGTTTTGTTGCTAAATTAAGTATTTTCAAGCATAAACATCACTAAATGAACTAGAAATTAACCAATTATAACTTGCTTTTTAGTATCGTTGCCACCAATTGGCTCAGCCTCAGGCAGCATTACTACAGTATATTGGATTAAATTATTGTGAAGGTGACTAGAGGCTTTTATTTCATATCTAGAGGGCTCATAATGTAAAAAATATGTATTTAGAAAGTGGTAAACAGTTTGTTTATGCCCTAGTGATGAAGATATTTGCATGAGAGTACCTAAATGATAAACGAGGGATGACTGTTGTTCTTTATTGATGCACATTATTTGGGGGCTTTTGTGGGCCACATAAAATGTGGCGTGCTATATCTGGCCCCTTGGCTTTGAGTCCCGCACCTTTGATGGACAGTATTCCATCCAATTGCTGATTGTGCATCCCCTCCCTGCAGCAAACTGTTCCACGTGAGACCAGTGACACAAGGAGATGTGTACCGCGCCGAGACTGAAGAGATTCCGAGAATATTCCAGGTAAAAAGGTTTTCTCTTTTACAGTCAGCTATAAATTTGGTTTCTTGCTCTGTGAGTGAACCACGATCTGCTTTCAGATCCTGTACGCCAATGAGGGCGAGTGCAGAAAAGAGGCTGACATGGAGGCGGTCCCTCAAGGCGACAAATCCAACTGTCTGCCGCACAAAGGCCACGAGTTCATCCCCACCTTGTATCACTTCCCTTCCAATTGCGAGGCCTGCTCCAAGCCGCTGTGGCACGTCTTCAAGCCGCCGCCGGCCCTTGAGTGCCGCCGCTGCCATGTCAAGTGCCACAAGGACCACCTCGACAAGAAGGAGGACGTCATCGCTCCTTGCAAAGGTTTACTGAAGACATAACAGGATTTTACTTGCATCCGTGGCTCCTGACACTAAATCCTTTTTTGGTTTCTCGCAGTTAACTATGACGTTACCTCTGCCCGGGACATGCTCCTGCTGGCCCTGACCCAAGACGAGCAAAAGAAATGGATCGGCCATCTTGGAAAGAAGATACCCAAAACTCCGCCTACCACATTTTCCAGAGCCTCGCCTCGCTCCATGTCCACTCGGCCCGGACCCAACCAGTCCTTCCGCAAAAACCCTAAAAGCAATTCTGCAAAATTGAGGTAACTTTTTGACCTATTTTCTTTTGTAGATTGATCCACTTTTATGAGTGTCATACATTAGGCTACAGTGTATAAAATTGTACCAATTGCTGGGTTGCATCTGAGTTCATATCCATTTTTCTTCTTTGCGGTTTAAGGAGTTTGAGTGTAAAATTAAAACAAATGAGAGTAAGTCTAAAGTTTGAGCAGAAAATACTGTATTGCTTTTCTGTTTTTGGGTGTTCCAGTTGTTCAAATAGAGAGATAAGAAAGAGCTTTCGTAGAGTCCCTAAAGAAGTGGTTCATAAAGGTAATAAAGTCAGGGAAAAAAACAAAAGTGCGTCGAAGGAAATGGCTCTTAAAAATATCACTTTCATCATCTTGTGGAATACAATCGGAACATGCAGTGATACCTTTGTAAAAAGTTTGTTTGAAAAACTTTCTGTGATGCAATCGAGTTTATTCTCTACTATATTAGTAGTGCTTGAGAGCAGAACAAAACGTAAGAAAAGGACAAGAGATGGCATTAGTTTGTGTATTTTTGTGGTTGCTATGCCTAAATATAACTACGACCACTTGGTTGTGCGAATAAATTCACGTAATGTAAGTTCTAGTAATAAATATTGTGATTGTTGGTCCAATTCACCGTATTTTTATTGCCGATTTTCATAACGGAAACTAAAAGCTTGGTGGTGGTTGTTGTGCAGGAAAGTCGTTCTTTATACGACACGGATGACCACATTATAACGTCTTTGGTGCTATTTGTTAGCATCAATTTAATATCCATAATAGTATTAATAAACTAGATGAATACATCTCTCGTAGGCTCAACATGATATACTGAACCTTGATATCGCTAGCAAACATTGTTGAACAACAGGGACATCTATAGCTAAATAATGAGACAAAATATGAACTTCACACCATAAAAACAACTACAGACATGAATTGTAGATAAGACTAACAATTGTAGCAGGAAATCAACTGCAAACAAACGTATCATTTTTTTTCATTAGCGTCACAATCACAGCAGATGTACCTCCAATCTTTTTTCTCTAAATCCATGTGTGTCCAAGAAAGTGAGGTTTGTAGCGAGCAGTAACGTCTTGGTGATGATGAATAGTTTAAATCTTTCAAAAAAATGTGTCTTAAGAGTGTATGAATCCATTTCATCCCACTGTATATTTGCCTCTAAACCTTTCAAAATATGCCTAAATCTGCACTGATGGAACTGATGGAGGTAAATAAACAGGAGCCTAATGGGACTCTAGACCTTTGCCTGAAAACCGGAAGTGCCTCTTGGTCACGTGATTGCAACCCAGCAATATTGGACATAAATACGATGTATATCCTCATGTAGTGGTTTTACTCAACTGCGGAGATTAGGGGTAAGGCGTTTATCGCGAAGAAGGCTTATTGCTACAAATAAGTGTTTTTACCTCATAATATTACAGATTCTCCCCACATAAAAAAACAGGAATAAAAGAGGTAAATACATCCACAAAGTGTAGGAAGTCTATATTTTTGGTGTGGCATTTATTCAAGTCGTTGACTCTCCTCAATTCACTGCATCTAATAACTATGTGAGGAAATACTGCAATCTAGCATCAAAATGAATTATTATAATAGGGGTGTCCAAACTTTTTGACTTGGGGGCTGCATTGGCATAAGCCAACTGCATGTAAAGTAATGTGTGTATTATTAGGGTTGT